>NC_059427.1:164640511-164843011 GCF_021028975.2 Sphaerodactylus townsendi
AGGACAGGGAGGCCAAGTCTGTTGGAAATACCATTGCTGCTCTCAACTATAGTCCTGGTGGATAGGTTTGGCTTTGACAGAACTGAAATGGTGAGTGGCACCACCATAAGTTTACTCCACATGTCCCCAAAACTTTCCTAAAGAATCAGAAAAAAATTGCTGCAAGCAAGGGGACCACACATTTCACTGTTGCACAAAAGTCAGAGGAGCAGCAGTGGCGTAGGAGGTTAAGAGCTCGTGTATCTAATCTGGAGGAACCAGGTTTGATTCCCAGCTCTGCCACCTGAGCTGTGGAGGCTTATCTGGGGAATTCAGATTAGCCTGTACACTCCCACACATGCTGCTAGCTGGGTGACCTTGGGCTAGTCACAGCTTCTTGGAGCTCTCTCAGCTCTCACCTACCTCACTGGGAGTGTTTGTTGTGAGGGGGAAGGGCAAAGGAGGATTGTAAGCCCTTTGAGTCTCCTGCAGGAGAGAAAGGGGGGATATAAATCAAACTCTTCTTCTTCTCTTCTCTTCTTCTTCTTCTTCTTCTTCTTCTTCTTCTTCTTCTTCTTCTTCTTCTTCTTCTTCTTCTTCTTCTTCTTCTTCTTCTTCTTCTTCTTCTTCTTCTTCTTCTTCTTCTTCTTGGCGAGACTGATTTATTGCAACAGTGATAAATGCACCAGACCTTTACAGCGTCTCAAGATTCTTGGCTGCTTTTGTCACCCTGGACCAACACAGTCTTCCTTTCAGGAATCTGCACTGAGGTTATTCAGTTGTTCACCCTCAGGGCCGTATAGCCTTTCCAAGCAGCTCTCTGTGTGCAACAAACTCAACGAGACCAAGTTGCCCCCACTTCGCTCACTGAGAAAACAATAAGAGCTTTGATAAGGGTTTGGAATGAAGGGCCAGAGAACTGAAACTGAAGAAGGGCAGACGCAGCTAACAATGTTTCTTCACTTCCAGGGAAAGCTGGATGGCATCTCGACACATTTACCCGCATTCATTTGAAGCTTCGCTTTTTTAAATTGTTTTAGGAACCCGAAGCTTTGAACTGGATCGTCAATTTGGCTGACGGTGCAGGATTGTATCAGCGTGCCCATTTCTTTTGGCTTCCCTCCTCATCCCTTTCTCTCTCTCTCCATAGCTGGAGGCTGGAGCCCTGTGCTTTGGCCTGATCACTTTGTAGTCCTGTCAGATGTGCCCAAAGCCAAACAGAACCCCCTCTTCTCAAAAGTCAGAACGATGCAAGGTTCTTTATTGCTTGTTCGTGCTTAAAACTCACTTCCCTCCCCCTCTTCTGCGGCACAACATGATTTTTATGACTTGCAGACATTGGGGTTATGTTTCTTTCTTAAACTGGGAAGGCGTTAGCGTTCAAGCCCATCCTGCGCAATTTCCTTTTATTTGCATCACGTGTTCAACAGCTGGGACTGAGTGGTTTTTCAAAATGTCCAGGAAGAAATGGAGTAAAGTGGTGATAGCTTTTGGTGTAAGCTTTACACATCAGTTGCAGAGATTTTAGGGAAACTGAGTTCTCCTGAATAAATGTTTTTTTAAAAAAAACCGATTGCCCTAGGCTTGCTAACTTGAAAAAAAACCTAGTTCCTGCTCTTTTGAAATCTGCATAGAACAGGTGGGACTGTTCGGCCTGTTCGGTACTTTTGGTCTGCTCTGTGGTGAGCGTACATTGCCTTCAGGGCAGAGTTTTGCTGGCAGACACATATTTGCCCTGTTCCAAACTCACTGCGCTGCAAATCCCAGAAGCGCCACAGTTCTGAAGAGTGGGAAAGTGTGAGAGAAGGTGATACAACCCCAGCATTCATTGAGTTTTCCTCCACCCACGGAAAAGCAGTTCTGTCCACTCCTCCTCAGGCACTTAAAAACCCCATGAGGGTCAATTACTCACCAGCAGTCTAGTGCATGGTGGGACGAGCAGCTAGTGACGGGCAAGAAATCTTGTCCTGACGCACTTCCTCTTTGTGGTGCGCCAACAGAGGAGGCATGTCGGGGCAAAAAAATCTAGGTTTTTGTGTGTGTTTGAGTCTGTTGCCCCAGGACTTACCTTAGTCTTCCATTCTTGTCATTTGTCTCTTCCCTACAGCAAGCTTTTGACACATTTGTGTGTGTCTCTTTGTATATTGCTCACTGTTTGTATACATATATGCATTTTAATGAAAGTTTTCACCATTAACTAATACCCTATACCATACTTTTTTGTCCTTTGACTTCCTTGTACTAAATATATTATCTTTGTGTGTTCATAAGTTGGTAGTAATTGGTATAATAGATTTTTGCTTTTTGTTATTGCCTAGTTCCTCTCCCCTTGCTCTCTTTTTATGTTTTTTGACCACTGAGTGATACAGGATGGTGGACCCCAACAGTTTGACCTCGGTGAGTAGAACCTTTGGCACTCCAGATGTTATGGACTACAATTCCCATCAGCCCCTGCCAGCATTGCCAATTGGCCATTCTGGCAGGAGCTGATGAATTATGTTCAACCTCTGGAGTGCCAAGAACTGTCCTACTGGACTAGGCTTGACCGCTGGTAGTCTGAAGCCAACAGGGCTCTTCTTATGTTCTTCTGTTTTCATCATAGTTTTGGCCCAAATTCAAATATAGTACACAGTCCGAGGTAATGAGGGTTGACCGTCCTAAGAAATCATGCAGCAAGTTCCCTTTGAATTGCTCTTCCTAATTTGGGGAAAAAAAACATTAAAGTGCATTCAGGGCTCTCAGATACTCGGCCATTATTGCAACCCCTGAGTAACACCGTTCGCATCAGAAGCTTGATGGGGTGCTTTGTAGTTTTCCTTCCCTTAGGGCATCCTTCACAAAGAAAGTTTCCTTTGGATGAGAGAACATTGGAGGCTTAGAGCATACATTTGTCCCTTTCACATTGCAACTTTCCCCATAGCTGTTCCAGTTCATCACAGGTTGGCGTAAGAAATTGCTGTAAATGGGAACTGTCCCAGGATGGTAGCCAGTTGTGGCTTGAGAGCAGCCACCGCTGCCCAGAACTTGAGTGTGTGGATTACTAGAGAGGATTCCAATCACTCTGCAGTAGAGGCGGTATGAGGGGGAACTGTGCCAGGGGTGCACGTTTTCCCTGCACCCCGCCATACCCCTGCCATGCCCTGGAGATTTTTACCATGCCGCGTGCAATGCAAATACCAGGAAGTGTCATGCCCCCGCCCGGCCCTGGGGAAATTTCGCAGCTGCTCTGCAGCCACCAGCAACCACAGAGCAATGATGCCAGGCCAGGCACCTCCCACCCTTCTACTTTCATCAATGGGCAAGCAAAGGAGCAGATTTATGGAAGCCAGGAAGTCATTTATTGTAAACAAACTAATATTCCATTTAATTTGAAGCATGGTGAAGACACCAAATGTTGAAGATTTATATAACAGATAGGCTCATTAAGAAACACAATTTGTACTACGTACTCAATTTACTAGCAAATGAAGTTATTGTGATGATTTCTTTCTAAGTTTTTGAAATAATTTTTTAAAAAGACAGCTCATTTGAGAAACTTTCCATGAACAGGTTGATGTCTGACCACTAAGAGTCCCTTAGAAACAATTTGCATTGTTGCAATTTCCTCCTTTTCACTTATAGCTGGATAGTAACAATAGAGTGGGCACTCTGATTATCTATGCAATAATCTCGTCGCCTCCTTGAGAGAAGTGACTTGAACTTCAGCCTAAGTTTATCTCTCAAGGAAGCATATTGCTTTGTAAAAGAGCATACCCATCCCATTGTCACATAAAAAGAAACAAGTGGGACAAGGCTGAGGTCTCGCCAAGCGTCTTTTCTTCTGTGGGATTTTAAAGTCTCGGAAAGACAAGAGGAATAGTTCAGAGAGGAAGAGTTCAGCAGTTGGGCTCACTGATCTAAACAAACTGCCTGTAGTTCAGGTTTCAACCGCAGTACTGTGTCCAGTTCTGGTCGCCACATCTCAAAAAGGATATTGAGGAGATAGGAAAAGTGCAGAGAAGGGCAACGAGGATGATTGAGGGACTGGAGCACCTTCCCTATGAGGAGAGGCTGCAGCGTTTGGGACTCTTTAGTTTGGAGAGGAGACGTCTGAGGGGGGGGGATTATGATTGAAGTCTGTGAAATTATGCATGGGGTAGAAAATGTTGACAGAGAAATTTTTCTCTTTTTCTCACAATACCTAGAACCAGGGGGGGCATCCATTGAAAATGCTGGGGGGGGAAAAGAATTAGGACTAATAAAACACTTCTTCCGCATAGCGTGTGATTGGTGTTTGGAATATGCTGCCACAGGAAGTGTGAGTGATGGCCACTAACATGGATAGCTTTAAAAGGGGCTTGGACAGATTTATAAGGAGGAGAAGTCGGTTACTTGGCTGCTGTCTCGATCTTCTTTGATCTGAGATTGCAAATGCCTTAACAGATCAGGTGCTTAGGAGTAGCAACAGCTGCAGAAGGCCATTGCTTTCACATCCTATAGCCTGTGAGGCTCCCACAGTGGCACCTGGTGGAGCTACTTTCGAGTAACAGAGAACTGGACTAAGATGGACTCTGGTCTGAGTCAGCTGGCTTGTTCTTATGTTCTTATGTTCTTAGAACCATTCCATCCAAGTTTTTCTTGGGGCCATCCAGGTTCCCTTCCCATATTTGTTCCACCTTCATTCCTCCATTCCATTCCATTGAACCTCTTTCCTTCCATTAAGGCTATTCCATTCCATTATCACCTGTCATTCCTTCATTCCTTTCCATTCAAGGCCCCATCCAGTCTTGTGTTTCCTTCGGTCGGGTCTTTCCATTCCATCTTCCTCCTTCCTTTGTTTCCGTTATCCATTCCATTCCATTGGTCTCCATTCTCCATTTCTTTCCAGGGGCTCATCAAAGTCCTTCACCCTCCATTCCTCCTCCTCCTCCGTGTCCTCCACTGCATCCTGTCTGCATGTTCTATCTTCCTTTCCATTCCGTTGTCCCATTCATTTCCTCTTTCCATTTATTCCATCCATTCCATTATTTTCTCCTCTTGGCTCATTCTCCATTCATCCAGGTCTCTCTTTCTACCACTGTGTCCATTCATTGAGTTGGCGTTATCTGGGCTTCTTCTTTCCATTTCCTGTCCATTCTGTTCATTGGGGCCAGGGCCAGTGTGCTCCATTCCTCATTTCCTTCCGTTTCCATGTTGGTCCATGCCCACTTTCAGTTGGGGTTTCCTTGGTGGGTCGTTCATTTTGCCATGTTCCATATCACTACTGGTCCTGGTCAGCCTCCTCCTTCCGGCATCCATGCCACCTGGTCTGGCTGGGATCCTTTCCGTTTCTGTGTGTCGTTCTATGCTGGGGTTGGATGGGTCCTTCGGTCCTCTCCGTCGTGGTCCCTCCTTCCTTTGTCCATGCTCCTTCCTGGGCCACAGTTCTTTCACTGCTCCTTTCCTTCCTCCATGTTGGTTGGGCTCATCCATCCATCCATGCATCCATCCATCTATTCATCCATCCATCTGCTCATGCATCCATGCATCCGTCTACTCATCCATCCATGTGTCCATCCATCCATCCATCCATCCATGCATCCATCCATCCATCCATCCATCCATCCATCCATCCATGCTGGGGTTGGTCAGGGTCTTCCATGGTCCGCGGGTTATGGGTCACCGCTGGGTCCGCCGCTGGATGGGTCCGTGGGTCGTGGTCGATCGTATTGGGTCATTGGGTCTTGGATGGATGGGTCGTGGGTCGCTGGGTCCTTGGATCCGCCGTGGGTCCTTCCTTGGGTCATGGGTCCTTGGGTCTTGGTTCCGGTCCCCATGTGGATCCTGGGATCGTGTGGGTCCTCCATGTGGCCATGGTGCCATGGGTCGTGGTCGCCGCTGGATCTCCTTCCTCCATGGGTCATGGGTCGTGGGCCATGGGTCCTTCCATGGTCTTCCTTGGTCGCCTTGGGTCCTCCACTCTTGGATCCCTCCTGCGTCCCTTCCCCATGGGCCACCACCTTCCTGCCACCCTCCACTGGGCCACCATGGTCACCCCTCCTTCCATGAATACCACCTCCACCTTACCCTCCATACCATGCCACATGGGCCATGGTCACATGGGATGCCTCCATGGGTCTCCACATGGGTCACTGGGGTCCTTCCTTTTTTTTTTTTTTGGTCCTTCCTTGGATACCTCACTGGATCCTGGGTCCTTCATGGGCCATGGGGCCACTTGGTCTGCCTGTCCATGGGTTCCTCCTTCCTCCATGCCTCCCTCCTTGGGATCCTCCTTCCTCCATGCCTCCACTCCCCATCCAGATGCCCTCCTCCTTGCATGCCTCCACTCCTTGGGGTTGCCCTCCTTCATCCTTGCCACCCTCCTCACATGGGTCACCACCCCTCCCTTCCTCCCTTGCTTTCCACCTCCTCCTTGGATCGCCACCCCACCCTTTCTCCTTGCGTGCTGCCTCCTCCTTCGGGATGCCATCCTCCCCTTCATCATGCCATCCCTCCTTGACTGGGACCTGGTTGCCTGTGCTCCAGATTGAGGCTCTTGATGGGGTCTCAGAAGGAGACAAGAGATCTTGGGAGCCTGGAAGTGATCTTGCTGGAGGAGCTAAGAGCAAGGCCCTGGCCCTGCTTTCGAACAGATTAGGGAGTGGAGAGGAAGACAATAACTGATTTTCTAAACCCAAAGCCTCAACATTCAGGTTAAATTGCGGGTTGGCACTGAGATAAATAAAGTGGGGTTTGGATTATAATTTGGGCTTTTCGGTCTCAAAAGGTTAATGCCATCACTATGTGAGTGGTTAGTCAGGGACTAGGATCTGGAAGACTGGTTCAGATTTCCACATTGCCACGAAACCTGTGTGGCACATTTAAGCCAGACATGTTATTTTAGCCTAATTTACCCTGTAGTAGTATTATGAGAATAAAATGGAGGAAGTGAAGGGGGGAATAAACAAAGCATACTTGAGAGCCAGAGTGGCGTAGCGGTCAAGAACAGGTGGACTCTTTATAGCTATATGTGGATAGAATGTGCAGAAGTGAAAAAAAAATTGGACAACTGTATTAATATATATCGAGAAACTGGTGAAGATAAATATTGATTTAAATAATCAATTCAATACAATTCAATAAGCCTTTATTGGCATATGCGATAGTATAAAAATATATACACGATGGTATACATGATAGTATAAAGATACAGTTCCAATTAAAAAGTGAATAGTAAAAAACTTCGCGTTTGTCATACATTCAATTTACAAACTTCTGACAAAAACTTTGCCACTATAAGGCAACTATGAAAATCCTGACAATTTAGAAGCGTAACTATCTGATTTGGTATAATCAATCATAGAGTCTATAGCTTGGGATAACAGGCTGGATCGGAGTTCTTGGTATAATACACAGTTCAGGAGAATGTGTGGGATGGAATCCAGCTGTCCTATGCTACAGGTACAGAACCTCTTATCGCTTGGAAGACCTTTAAGTCTTCCTCTATGTAGCGGAGATGGCATGATGTTAAATCTAGCCAGCATATAGGCTCTCCTGTATATGGGATTTGTGAGCGCTGTAATATAATAGGCTGGGTATCCCTGTGTGAAAGGAATTGACATAATTGTTGGTGAACAAGATTTATTTGCCAAGCTCTGCAGTTGTTGATAGTCCATTGCTAACAGCCTCTCTTTAATGAGGGCAAAAGTTTCAGTAAAGGTTAGCATATTGATGATTTAAATAATGACTTAATGTTCATGGGTGTAATGGAAGACAGAAGGGTGGATAAACAATATAGTTATATGTATAAAATGATGATTAAAGCAGCCCATGCAACAATAGCTTTAGGCTGGAAAGAAAAGAAAAAACGGACGCTTCAGAAATGGTTAGAATATATCTGGGAACAAGTGACACTTGATATTCTCGATATACTAACCCAAAATAAGACGTGGCAAGATAAACAGAATGAAATTTTGAATATATGGATAATATACTTGGACTGGATGAAATTAGCTCGAGTCAACGAAGAAATATGGGAGAAGAGGCTACAGAGAATGAACTTACTGGTGTTTGTGTGACAAAACTGTGAAGAAGTAATGGGGGGAGGGAGAAAAGGGGGGGAAGTATCGTTTGGAAATGTATGAAGAAGGAAATTATTATAAACTGTAAAATTCAAATGATACAATAAAAAAAAAAGAACAGGTGGACTGTAACCTGGAGAACCCAGTTTGATTCCCCGCTCCTCCACATGAGCAACGTATTCCTGGTTGGTTCCCCACCCACCATTAGATGCGCGCTCCTCATGGCAAATACTCCGGCGTCCTGCAGCACTCCCCCCTATACCAGCAGTGACAACGCAGCGACAACGCAGTCACCCCAATTCTGCCGCTCCTCCCACCCCTCAGCGCGCATCATTTTGGATCCTGGTCCAAAGTACACCTTTTTGGAACTGCACGCCGAACATGGAGCAGGGGTTCCCTCCACTTTCACTTTTGAAGTGGGGAATCGACCCCTATCTGATGAACCAGATTTTTCCCCTACTCCTACCTTCTTGCTGGGTGACTTTGGGCTAGTTACAGTTCTCTCAGAACTCTCTCAGAACTCTCTAATCCCCACCTACCCCACAAGGTGTATGGTGTGTGGAGAACAAAGGGAAAGGAGAGAATGGTCAGGTATAAATCCAGACTTTTCTTCTCACACTTGCCAGAACCTCTTGGAGGAATGACAGGATAACAGATGAAAGAGATAACCATTAAGGTGGGTTCTTCCACAAATCATTTCAAATGGGTTCATGCAGGAGACGTTTGTAGGAGATTATGCCTCGTGTCTCCTTCCTTGTTCTGAACATTATGTTTGTCACATATGATTCACGGTGGCCTGGATTCTGGCCTCAATTATGCCAGTGTCAACCTGGAGCCATTCCAATTAAATCAAAGAGACGGCTCATATTCTTGATATCATCAGCTTAGTCTTTCAGTCAGATCCTGGCCTATTCGGCCTTCTGTAAATCTGAAATGATTGAAAGGCCAAACATTGTGCCTCTGACTATCCATCTTCCAAGTTGGTTCAGCATCTCAAAAGAGAGCAATAATTCATTGCTTAACTCACTAATGATTTCCAGCATTAGAAAACTCTCCCCGAACCCATGGCAAACGTTTCCTCTTAGGTTATCCAGAGATCAAGATCTTAATGTGGAAAATCTTCTAATTTAAAAAAAAAATCCAAACAAGGTTTTCTGCAAAACATAGAGCGCTGCGTGCATTTATGGCGGAAGCACAGAGTGGCCCCAGGCTGCGGTCGTTGGCGCTGCTGCAGCAGCAGCGGCGGCGACCTGATTTCTCTTCTTCCACTCCCCAGAGGCGTCAAGCAGCCACAACAACCTCCCTTTAAAGGGTTGTTGTTGAGAAAGGCGTCTTCAACGGTGCAAACCCATCGCCGCCCGGAAGACGCTGTATCTCCATCTCACGCCCACTCCGCGGTGTCGTCCTTGTAAGCCTGGAAGTCGCGGCCCGCCCACACTGTCCTCCGACCTCCAGGGGTGAGGGCAGCATGGGCGGGCTGTGGCGCCCCGCAGGCAGCGTGGGCGGAAGCGAAAACTGAAAGGCGACTCCGTTAGCGGGCAGCCTGCATCGAAGCCTCCTCTTAAGCCGTTAGCGTAGCTTAACGGCGAACTTTCTACGCCGCCCGCTTTCTTGGCGTGGGGAGTTAGAAACTACGTGTGGAAGCGGCCATAGACATTGCTGATCAAATTTCCCGATTCCTTCAATGAAAGAGTTGTCAAATATTATTAAACCAATTAAAATCATTTCCCCCAAGAACCCATTCATCATATGTCTACTCACACAAGAATGGTTTGTCCTCCTCTTCTGATGCTGCTAAATTTCACAAATCATGAGCCTTTAACTCAGATTTTCAATGATTGCAGTACTCATTTTTGGTATGGTTTAGGTAACGAACTAGCAAAGTCCAGGCCAAAGTAACCGTTCTCAGTTCTTTATTGTGCTGGCAATCGTAGTCAGATACACGCGATGCGAGGTCTGAGAGCCTCAGACCTTTGGTTGTAGATTTTACACAGTGGCACATCACATACCCACCAATCCAGAATAAACAAAGCCAATACTCAAAGCAATACATAATAAACAAAGCATAGTTTCCCCACAGGCAAGTAAAGATAAACCTACAAGCAAAAATCCCCAACCCAGGCAGAAAGCCAGAAGCAGCCAACAGCCACCTCTCAAGGACAAACTACACACTCACCACTCACCACATCCTCACTAAATCCTAATCTTTTTATAATTAACTAGCTTCGCTGTGGCTTTAGGGGGGGGGGGTGGAACGGAGGAGGAAGGGGAGAGCCGTACCAGCTGTTTTCCGCGGCTTGGCTGGGAACATGCCTCCCCGGTCTCCCTGGGTCTGGCAGCAGGGGGTTTCTTGGCGTAAATGCGCATGCCGTGGCAAATGTGGGCAAGCCACGCCCCCCCTGAACGGCGGGCCCTCATTGGCCCAGCAGAGGTCTGGGGAAATTGGCAGTTTATGGGGCTCAGGTGTGACCTGGGACCCCGGCGAAGGGCGCATTACCTGCTCGCCACGGGAAGGGACGTCGCCTGAAAATTCGGGGGCGATCCGTCCAGCCGTTTCGGCGTTAGGGCGTGACTAACAAAGTCACGGTTAGCTTTTTATATATAGAGAGAATTAAACTTATTTTGAGCTAATGCCCTAGTACTGTTCTTGCAGAGGCAGCGGGTTTTTCTACATGAGGTTTTCCCATTGGTCCTGACTCCATACTGCACCCCCTCTTCCTCCTCCCCCTCCTCCCACCAGAGGTTTTTCTGGTTCTCTGGAGACTGTTTTCCTCACGCATGTTTCTGTTAGTTTTCTTTGTTCCATCTCGAGCCCAATTTCAATTATTGAACTGCCGCTATCATCAAACAACGCTATCTTCTCTCCCTGCCCTGAAGACAAGTGGTTTCATTTTCATTTTTTAAAAAATGGCACTATAATATTGAGAAGAAGAAGAAGAAGAGGAGGAGGAGGAGGAGGAGGAGGAGGAGGAGGAGGAGGAGTTTGGATTTATATCCCCCCTTTCTCTCCTGCAGGAGACTCAAAGGGGCTTACAATCTCCTTTCCCTTCCCCCCTCACAACTGAGAGAGCTCTGAGAAGCTGTGACTAGCCCAAGGTCACCCAGCTAGCGTGTGTGGGAGTGTACAGGCTAATCTGAATTCCCCAGATAAGCCTCCACAGCTCAGGTGGCAGAGCTGGGAATCAAACCCGGTTCCTCCAGATTAGATACACGAGCTCTTAACCTCCTACGCCACTGCTGTTGTAATCATGGGTATAACGGGTTCTCTGAATTGCCAGCTTCCATGTTCTTTAAAAGGTAAGTCTCTAGCTACTTTCTTCAGAAGATACAAGGAAAAGGGAATATTTCTTCAAGAGAAGGAGCTAGAGGCTGATTTTTCACGGTAAAAATGCCCTGTGGTAGATCTGGGAGCGTACCTGCTGTGGTGCTTTTTGCCCTGCTTTTGACTCTTTGCTGCTCCCCGGTTCTTCCTGGGGTTCAAGGCAGGTCCGGCCCATTATGCCCCAACTGTTTCTTCATTTGCCCCATGAGCTCTTCCACAATGTCTTCCACACATGCCCGGACAAGCTCCGTTTCCCACATTCTGATTGGCTGAATTTCCCCCCGTTCTCCCCACTCACTTTCACTATTTTTGTTTTAAATGACTCTGAACACAAAACAGGCACTGAGAATCGGTGCCCTTGGTCCCCCCCCCCGTCTAAAATCCTTGTGTGTTCAAGAGAATCACGGCCCTCCCATTTGTGTTGCCTGCACATTCCACTTTTTTGATCAAAAACCAATTTTTCTCCCTCCGTGTTTTTTTCCCACTGCAAGGGGGGAGGGTGCCGATTCGCAGCGCCTGTTCATTGGTGGGGCGGGCCAGGGTGGCAAGGCAGGAAAAATGGCCCCAGTTCTACTGCTGAGGAGTGTTTCACAGTAGCAGAAGCCACCAGAGCAACAGAGGGGCATTTCAAAAGAACCTCAAATTTGGGTTTTTTTGAAATTCATGGAGCAAAGCCAATGATGCAGGGTGTCATCAGAGCAACAACGTTGCAGACGCCCTGCAGCACTGGGAGCCGTGAAGAACTCCCGGCTACACTGGACTATTCTCCGTGCTCACAATGGTGCATTTTTACCACGAACAATCAGCCAGAGGCCGTTTCCCCACTTTTAAAATGACGTCCATTTTGTCTGGTCCAGGACCTTTTTAGCCCGAGGGTCGTGTTCCCCGGGGTTCCCCACTGCCCCGCGCCCTGCGCAGGGTCATCAAAAGGCGCCGTTTTGAGCAGCGCCAGAATGACCCGCGCTGAGGGGGTGCAAGAGCAGCAGAGTTGGGGCGGCTGCGTTGTAGCCGCCCCTGTAGTGGGGAGTGCAGTTGGACCCCGCACTACTCGGCGAGAGTAGCGTGCAGCAAACAGTGAGTGGGGAAAGGGCCAGAGACTCCCTTTTTAATGAAAAACCTGAAAGCTGAGAATTTAGAGAACCTGCTAAATCTTTCATTGCAATGGTATATTGATGTATTAATATCTCAAAGTACACGCAGTGCAGGAGGGAAACTGACTTGCAGCCACAGACTTGATTCCCCTCCTCTCAGGTTTGCTCCGGCTTTGCTCGGTGCCAGTGAGGATTTCAGTGCGTAAACATCTGCAAAAAGACTCACTCCATGGGTGCCTCCTATACCCACAGCCAGGGGTTTAGACATGCAGCTGTCATCTGGTTGTGGCCCACCCACCCTTGGGAGGAGGGGAGAAGGAGTGGAATGGGGACCTGTCATCTGGTCATGGCCCACCCACTCTGGGAGGAGGGGGCCCAGCATCTGGTTATGACCCACCCACCCTGGGAAAGAGGGGGAACCAGAGGTGGGATCCAGCAGGTTCTCACCAGTTCCCGAGAGTGGGTTACTAATTATTTGCGTGTGCCGAGAGGGGGTTACTAATTGGGTCCGCTTTTCCGTTAGAAATTCCATTAGGTCCAAAAATCATAAAGTCCTGTTGTTTCCTATGTGGCTGGTTAGCGAAGGTAGAAAACGGGATAATTCTCCCTGTTGGGCAGTTTTAAAAACCTGTTTTAGAAATATGGTAAAGTTCCTTGTTTAAGGAAAGTATCCTTCTTTTGATTTCTAGAAACAAAAGTAAGTATTTGAAAGTATTAAGTATTTGACAGGCAGTCAATTAGAGGAGAAGTAGTTGTTTCTGTTGGCAGTAGACGATAGGACTTGCTATAATGAGTTTAAATTATGGACAGAAAGATACCAGCTGGAAATTAGGAACTTTTTTCCCCCAATCCAAAGCCTTTATTGGCATTATTTTTTTACAGTAAGAGTTTTTTACAGTAACAGAGAAATTATTAATGCCCCGCCCCAGGATGCCCGGCCACGCCCCCGTCATGCCCCGCCCAGCCCCATTGGCGCTACGCCACTGTTTGAATCCCACCACCATGGGAACCTGTTACTAAAATTTTTGGATCCCACCATTGTGGTTTTTTTTAAAGAATTCAGCCAGCGTGGTGCAGAGGTTAAGAGCTGGTGGATTCAAATGAGGAGAACCAGGTTAGGTTCCCCACTCCTTCACATGCACGACGGACTATTATCTGGTGAACTGGATTGTTTTAAATACAGCAGGCTTCATGTGGAGGAGTGGGAAAACAATACAGTTTCACATTTTACAAACTTAATTATGGGAAACACAGACCGAACAACAGGGGCAGTCTTAAGGTTTTTTTTGTACTAAGGAAGGGCACTATGTCCCAGCTGCCATTAAACTATACCAAGCAAAAATTCTGACACTACTTACGTATGGTGTATACTACAACAAAAAACAGTGGCAAATAATATCATTTTAGAGAGAACCCAAAGTAAATTCTTGAGAGCCATTCTGTAGGTTCTGCCTGGTGTACCAAACACCTTTGTAAGGTTAGAGATGGGTCAAATGAAAGTTGCTGATAGAATTTTCTTACTATCAGCTTATCAATGGCTTAATGTTTACACAAACCATAAAGGACTCTGGCCCCTAATAGGGCAAGACCAGAGATGGGATCCAGCAGGTTCTCACCAGTTCCTGAGAGTGGGTTACTAATTATTTGTGTGTGCCAAGAGGGGGTTACTAATTGGGTCTGCTTTTCCATCTCCATGCCCTGGCCTCCCCGAGAGGCATACTGCCTTTGAACGTGAAGGTTCCATATAGCAATTGTGACAAATAATGTAACTCCCTGAACTGGGTTAATCCCTTTCAGGTACTGCAATTCATTGATTCTCAGCCTTTCGTACCTTTTATCTCACCAGTCTCTATCAAATAACCTGTGTGTTTCATGATTGCTGTGTTCAGATTTGTGAGTTGGGGCATTTTCTATAATGTGATGATGATTTAGAATTGACCTGGTGCAAAAAAAATGTGATGGGGTGGCTGACCGGGGGGGGGGGGGGCATCCAACTCAGGTTTTGCCCAGGGCTCAGGTTTGCATAGGTATGCCTCTGTCCCCTTTGCTGAGGGGGGGCTGGCGAGCGAACCTATTACTAAAATTTTTGGATTCCACCACTGGGCAAGACTCTTTCCAACCTAGATGGATGTGTGAGGTTAAGGAAGGCCTTCACAAGAGAGGCATACCACCTAGCTCTCTCTTGGCACAAGACTTGTTCTCAGCTAAGACTACAGTCAAGCTGAGAGTCCAAGATATGGCTCGCCAACAAGATATAGCAGCATTTCCTAAATTTAATCTCAAACCATCCAGAAAATACACTCTGGACCCCTCCCCCTATCCATATAACTTGGACAACCAGTCACTTAGGAGGGCTTTCACACTTGCCCGATGTGATACCCTTCCTTCAGCAATGCTTGATGGCAGATATAAGAAAATTCCGTACATCGACAGGCTTTGTCCATGTGATATGGGGGAAATAGAGACCCTGTCACACATTTGCCCCACTTACAAAGAGATGAGGGCAAATTTGTTTGTCTCTCTTCCAACAACAATTTTTCTTGACCCCGAGGAATGTGCCATGAAAAGTCAACTAGCAGTGAATCCCCACTGCCACCAAGCTCAACATTGTTTTGTCTCAGTTCTCCCCCCCCCCTCAGAACTGCGACATCCTTGTCGCAGTTATGAACTACACTTTTCTGCCAGAACAAGGTTGATACTGCTTCGAAGTGGGGAAGTATTGAAACGACACCTCATCCGTTCAACCCATCACGAGCAGCTTTTGTGGCATGCGCAGAACGGGAGAGTCGGGGAGGGCAGAAAGCGCATGTAACTGTAAACTGTAAAAACTGTAAAAAAAAAAGAACGCTCCCGTTTCCTGCCGTAACACAAGCTCCAATCACGATCGAGGAGTGAAACAGGCACCAAGATGATCCCGCCCACTTAGCTCAGTTCCAGGGGGCTGACTCAGTTTCTGTGGGGACAGCCTGGAATCGCCCTCCACTGAAGGGAACCCAGTCGACCTTAGCTCCCTTCTGTAGTGGGGAAAGCCCCTAGACGATGCTAATCCTGATATTACCAGAGAGATGGCAAAATTTAGTGCTTATGTTAAAAGGCGTGAACAACTAGGGCAATAAGGATATGAAGTCTGGATCTTTGATTCAAATTTTATTCTAGTTTTTAACTTGAACTAATATTAGGGTTTGGACAAACAGTCTTTGGAAACAGGTTACCTCAATTTTATTTTGTATTTGGTCTGGCAATGTACAGTGTAGATTTTATATTCTATATTTGATACCTTCTGGTCTTTGACCGTAATAAAAATATTGATTGATTGGTTGAAACTTAATTATTATATGATATTTTTCTTTTCTTGTTATATCGTTTGTTATATCGTTTGTTATCTTTTTTCTTGAGATTATATTGTTTTCTTTTAGCTCATCTATATCTATCTATAAATATGTATGAGTGTGTGTGTGTGTGTGTGTGTGTGTGTGTGTGTGTGTGTATGTATGTATGTATGTATGTTGGTGTGTATGTGTGTATTAATCCCTTGGTAGCAGGTTCAAATAGTACAATCCATTCTACAGCCTCAGCACCCTTTCCCCTAATTCTGGTTGATTCCCCATCCACCATTAGATGCGCGCTCCTCAGGGCAAATACCCCGGGGTCCTGCAGCACTCCCCACTACACCAGAAGTGACAACGCAGCGACAACGCAGTCACCCCTATTCTGCCGCTCCTCCCACCCCTCAGCGCGAGTCAGGATCCTGGTCCGAAGTACACCTTTTTGAAACCGCGCTCCGAACACGGAGCAGGGGTCCCCTCCGCTTTCACTTTTGAAGTGGGGAAAGGGCCTCTGTTGCTTATGTAGAGCAGGCCTAACATTCCCTGGACTGGGGCAGTTTCTGAGGAACCACAAAAAAGTTTCCTTCAAGGTTGTTATAACAAAAAATTGGAAACCTTAATTCAAGCCCCATGTGTTATGTCATGATTCATGTTCATTCACACCGTGAACTGTGTTCCCTTCTTCCATTATAAATATTGAGTTTCAGGTCACACAGCATAACAGTGAAGATTATATATATTTATTTTGGCTTCTCTGTTTGACAAGATGCCAGGTTCTATAGCACAACAGACTTTCTTTTTCCACATTCTGGCTCATTTTCCTATGGAACTGTTTTACTACAAACCATGCTCTTCAGTTTGCTGTTTCAACTGGCCGTGGGGCAAGGAAGTGGGGAAAGCAAACGTGACCACTAAAAAGCGTGTGATGAAGAGGGATCTTATCCGCAAAAGCTTATGTCAGACGACATACTCATGGGGCCTTAAAATGTCACAAGCCATCTGTATATTTTTTGCAAAAAGTATGATGGCCGCCAGCAACATTTAGGTCTCCCGATGCAGTCAAACTGTGGGCTGTGTGCAAGTGCGTCTCTCACCAACCCACAAACTGTCATCTGCGTCTCCCTGATAATGAGGGTTGTCAGGTTGTTTAAGGTACTTCTGGGATCAATTAGAGGAAAGGGACTGACAAGTGGGCATCATGCCAGTGCATTGACATTACTTCTGGTAAAATACTGGCTGTGATGTCACGGGACACGCCACGATTTACAAGAACTCTATGGTAAACTGACAGAACTTTTGGAAACCCAGAATGTCCATGACATCATCTCCACTTTTTCCCAGAAATGATGTCAGCAGGCCCCAATTCACTCCCCTTCCCCCAATTTTGTCCCGCCAGCTTCAGCCACCGGAATGCAGAACAACAGGTTGCCAAATGGTTTTCTATGCGCATAGGTGGGGATCTGAAGAACTGTGACTAGCCTAAGGTCACCCGGCAGGTTTAATTGTAGGAGTGGGGAAACAAATTTGGTTCATCAGATAAGAGTCTGCCACTCATGTGAAGGAGTGGGGTATCAAACCCGGTTCTCCAGATTTAGATAGAACAAAATGGAAACTCTTAAGTGCTTCTTGTATAGGGTTCAAACTTCCAACCATTCCACTGAGCACAGGAAACTTCAAATTGTCATTGGAGTGGCGGTGAGTTCTGCAGTTCCCTTAACAGGAGAGCGGTGTTTATTTTTCATTGTCCTTTTCCATCGGAAATGTGCCAGTAAAAATGTGGGGAAGTTAGACTTTCTCTTTTCTTTGGACATGCCTCAAAGATAAACATGTTGTTTTAAGAAATTATTGCAAGAACAACATCTTAACATGTGTTCCTCGGGAATAATGTTTTGTAAATGCTCGCGTAAATGCTGAAGCGCCTTAAAGTTGGCTAGATTTCTTGGAAGCACTCTTCTTTCTTGAAGCTATTTAACCACAGGACGCTGCAATTTCTGCAGGTGGAGAGTATCAGAGCGCACATATGTTAGAGAGAAATCACTGGAGATGCCCAGGTTCAGCAGTTGAGTCCGGGATTTAAAGACTGAAGGCATTAGTAACAACAATACAACCACCTTTATTAGGCATATTGAAATAGGCTCCAGAGCACTACAGACATTTATGAAGTACAAATCAAAAGTACATTCAAAACACAGACAGATAAACTGTATCTAGCATTGGACGTTACTTAGAAAATTCTGTCACTTGTAAAAGAAATTTTGCTACTTTTTCCAAGAGCACGGCCTCTGTGTTATTTAACAAAAGCTCCACAACAGAGTTGTCAGAGGCCCCTTCCCCACTTCTCTTGCTGCCGCCGTCGCTGCGCGCTGCTCTGAGCGCGCGGCATCCCTAGCGCTGTGGCCTGGGCTGCTCCCTCATCTTAATCTCTGCGCTGCTCCCTCAAGGGCTTCGCTGCCAAAGGCTGCCGTTGTCGCCAGCGCCAGGGATGCCGCAGACGCTGAGCGGGAAGAAGAAGCCGCAGCCATGGCTTTACCGCTGCTGTTGCCGCCCCTGACGTGGGGAGTGCAATGGGACCCCGCGCTACTTGCGGAGAGTAGCGCGGGGCTTATGGTGAGTGGGGAAAGGGCCAGAGTCTCTTTCAGATTTGTCTAAGACCCACCCAGGAGAGAAATTCCTAATACCCACATATCTCAAACAGTCAAGTATAATGTGAGCGAGAGTCTCCACTTGGTTTTTACAGTGTGGACAGACCCGATCCTGGAGAGGGATAGATAGGTAGCGACCCTTTGTAATGGCCGATGGAAACGTATTGCATCTGGCCCTTGTAATAATCCATCTCTGTTGGGGTTCAGTTAATAGTTCAAGATATTTGGCTATGTGCCCCTGTTCTGGTACTATTCCGACAGAAAGGGGTGAGCATGGTTTATTTGCTTGGCCCAACAAGATATGGTATTCCTGTAAGGCATTAGTATCAATCCATGCTATTGGTCATTGAAAAAGAACTCGGGAAGCAGAACCTGAGATCCTTGAAAATGTATGGCCAGGCAGAACAGCATTTTGTCCCAACATATCCCAGCTGAGAAGAGGGACTGATTTGTAACACCCCAATTTTCCTAACCAGGATCATCTCCTGAGCCCTGTTCCCACCGAACACTCCCACACCCATAGGCCTTTTCCGCATTTGCCATTTACAACGTTTTCAGGCTGAAAATAAAAATGTTTCCTTTGTGGAATTCTGTGCTGTTCCTTCCCCCCCTTTGGTTTCAGAAATGTGTCTCTGTTGTATCCGAAAACACTTTTATATCCTTCCTTGTTGAAACATTTCCAAGCCAGCCAGAGCCATAGTGAGGGGAAACTGCGCCTGGGGCATGGGTGCGCCCTGCACCCATGCCACGCCCCTGCCCCACCCTGAAACGCCAGAATGCTCCTGCCCCACCCCCGCACCAGCACCAGCATGTGCCCTGTGCAAGATGCCCCCCTGCCCTCTGGGTGCTATGCCACTGAAGCCCCTCGTGTTGTCCTGCACACTGGCTATCTATTGGACCATCTGCCAATCCCCTCCCTTCCCAGGGTTTGATCACTGGGGTTGGGTGCCAGACGTTATCTATTATTAATCAAATTATTTATTGAAGGCTACTACTGCTGCCGTAGTTTTATAGTTTTAAGGCTTTGTATTTTAACTGGGGTTATTCGATTTGTTTTATTGTGTATTGTTGTTTGTTGTGCACCGCCCTGAGCCCTCTGGGGGTAGGGCGGTTTACCAAATCGAATGAATGAATGAATGAATGAATGAATGAATGAATGAATGAATGAATGAATGAAACTTCCCTCACAGTGCGGTCGTATTTGAAACATTTTATCTTTCCCACTGAAAAACCTGGATGTTTTCCATTCCTCTGTGCCATCATCCAACTTCCCCATTGGCACCTGGTCTGCCACTTTCTTGCACCCCTCACCTCACTCCTTTCCCCTTTGCCTCTTCATTTTTATCATTTTTGTGGGGGGTTTTTTGCTGTTTTGTGCGAATCAACGGAGCATTGATTAAACAGATCTACACAGCATTGAAGCAATGAATCAACGAAGCATTGTTTCAATGAATAAGCAACCCAGCTCCCCCATGGCGACCATGAAAGGTTTGGAGACAAACATCACAGCAAAGGGGATGATCGAAACATTCTGGAAACCACGTCAGTAACTTGTGCAGAAAAAGCCATAGTTACACATTGCTAAAGTCAGGGTTGCCTAGACTGAGCACTGACCCCCCGAAAAGAAATTTCTGCTGCCCTATCTCACACCCTCAAATGACCCATCCTCTCTAAATTCGTCTAATCACCTGAAGCTGTTTAAACTATCACTACATTTTATGGCAAAAAAATATCCCATTATTTCATTTCATGCTTTCTAAAGAAGCACTTAAGAACATAAGAACATAAGAATTAGCCTGCTGGATCAGACCAGAGTCCATCTAGTCCAGAACTCTGATACTTGCAGTGGCCCACCAGGTGCCTTTGGGAGATCACGTGCAGGATGTGAAAGCAATGGCCTTCTGCTGCTGCTGCTCCCGAGCACCTGGTCTGCTAAGGCATTTGCAATCTGAGATCAAGGAGGATCAAGATTGGTAGCCATAGATTGACTTCTCCTCCATAAATCTGTCCAAGCCCTTTTTAAAGCTATCCAGGTGAGTGGCCATCACTACCTCCTGTGGCAGCATATTCCAAACACCAATCACACGTTGTATGAAGAAGTGTTTCCTTGTGTTAGTCCTAATTCTTCCCCCCAGCATTTTCAATGAATGCCCCCTGGTTCTAGTATTGTGAGAAAGAGAGGAAAAATCATTTTGTCTGCCCTGGATCTACTGCCAGTCAATTTCATTGGGTGACTCTTTCTACACTTTCAATGATTTTTAAAAATCTACTGTGTTCTCCCTTAATCATCATCATTTTTTTTAGAAAGCATTATTTTAGATTTTTATATGGAAGACGATTTCCCTTTTCTATACTTTTTCAGATGGAGCTCCAAACAATACAAACTATTTCAAATGTGGCTGAGCTGTAGATTTGTACCAGGGCAATACATCTTTTTCCTAATAATCCCAACATAAAATTTGTCTTTTTCTTTACTGCCATATTCTGATTGAAGCATTCCTATGACCTCTTTCCTGGTGATTAGAAAGTCATTATTAACATCAATTTTCACTATGAAAGATGTTGCATAGATATATCTGAATGGTTTTTTCCCCCCCAAGCAGGTGTCTAAAGAAGAAATGAAAGGTCATACATGAAACTACCTTATATTATGAAGAAATATTTCTGCACTTTTCTAGGATTAATAGCTTTCATGTGGTTAATTTGAAAGCTTATCTTTTAACATGGCAGTGGCATAGGAGGTTGCCGCCTGAGCTTCTCTGGGGAGGCTTCTCTGGGGAATTCAGATTAGCCTGTACACTCCCACACACACCAGCTGGGTGACCTTGGGCTAGTCACAGCTTCTTGGAGCTCTCTCAGCCCCACCTACCTCACGGGATGTTTGTTGTGAGGGGGGAAGGGCAAGGAGGTTGTAAGCCCCTTTGAGTCTCCCGCAGGAGAGAAAGGGGGGGATATAAATCCAAACTCTTCTTCTTCTTCTTCTTCATTCTATTCACAGGGTATATTTTGTAGAAGAATAGCGCTTTTTTTTGGCAAGAGCTTATGTAGTACAGCCTCGATTATGTTGTGGCCAGTATGCATCATTTCTCAGTCATATAGTTTGAGCTGCAACTTTATATTATCCCTGGTAGGTATAAATGAAGCAAATAATTAATAACAAATTAATTAATTAATAAGTGTCAGGCCTGGCTCAGCTGGGGCCTGGCAATACAGGGTTGGAGCCAAGGACACACCTGCCCTTGGTTATCTGTGGCCTGAGGGCCTCTCTGTTCTAATCTTTTGTGACTTGCTTGTAACTAGTGAAGTATGCAAACCTTCCCCCATCTCCCATTTCCTGGAGAAGGGAGTATGTCTGTCCCTGGCCTTGGGCTATCTCATAACAATACTGTATTCACACTATCCTTTCTTATGTGGGCAATTGTGGGAATCAACGGGAGGGGAGAACATCTGAATGGGCCATGTTGGAAGATATATACTAGCTGCAGAAGGTTGAGTACCAGCTCTGGCTTTCTGCAGCTCAGGTCTTGACACAGTTCAGTAAAGTTCTCGAACCATTGACTGGCATAACAGACCCTTAATCATTGACTCACAATACTAGAACCAGGGGGCATACATTGAAAATACTGGGGGGAAGAATTAGGACTAATAAAAGGAAACACTTCTTCACACAACGTGTGATTGGTGTTTGAAATATGCTGCCACAGGAGGTGGTGATGGCCACTAACCTGGATAGCTTTAAAAGGGGCTTGGACAGATTTATGGAGGAGAAGCCGATTTATGGCTACCAATCTTGATCCTCTTTGATCTGAGATTGCAAATGCCTTAACAGTCCAGGTGCTCGGGAGCAACAGCAGCAGCAGGTCATTGCTTTCACATCCTGCCCGTGAGCTCCCAAAGGCACCTGGTGGTAGCAGAGAGCTGGACTAGATGGACTCTGGTCTGATCCAGCTGGCTTGTTCTTATGTTCTTATGTTCTTATGACTGGCATAACAGACCCTTACGTTACTATGACGGATTAATATCACCTGGAAGGACTCCGTTACCTCTATCATATTCCAAAGGTTACCTCTTGATGGAGTATATAGAATTCACCTGAGTGTAATAAGTACTGGAGCATGACCGGCCTATCCTTTACCCTCTAAACTAATTTGAGTCCTAGCTATCAAATTCTTGGAAGTGTTCTACATGAGCTTTGTTTGGTTCCACGCATACATTTTTACATGGAACCAGGGGATGTTACTACACCTGCTTATAAACACTGCAAATCCAAAATTAGCAGGGATGGATGGAACCATTATTCATCAGATGTTGGCTTCCCAAACCATCTTTTTTTTTAAAAAAATGTCACAGATATATTGACACTGCTGCCGCCATTTGCATGGGGGGGGGGGTGCAAGGGCCAGCTGGAATCAATGGGATGCAGAAGGCAGCACAGTTTGCACAGAAAACGCAGTATTTCTAGGGGAATCACGCAGCTGAGAATCCGCCTGCCCGAGAATCCCCCACCCTAGAATCCAAACCACCCGCCTATCAGCACAACATGGCGGCCGCCTATTAGAGAACCCACTCCAATGGCAGTGGCTTGGGGAATCAACCATAATGGTGGATGGAAGGGAGTGGGCATAGAACGCTTCCTGCTTGCTGAAGTTCGCGCAGGCAGGCATGAAGCAGTTGAAATCCAGGTTAAAAGGAAAATGGGTGCTGTGTGGTTTCCGGGCTGTATGGCCGTGTTCTAGCAGCATTCTCTCCTGACGTTTCGCCTGCGTCTGTGGCTGGCATCCCTTGAAAATAAAACATAGCACATCTTTGGGAGCAAAAATTAACATAAGACACTGTCTTATTTTCGGGGAAACACGGTATTATTATTATTCAACTTCTCTCACATCCATGAACTCAAAAACTCTTGTCTTTTGTGCAAAATTTTGGGGCATAGGAATTATGTCTCTTGTATGCAAATTTTAAATGTATGAAATGTGAAATTTTTTTTGCCTTGTCCAATGATATATAACAAAGATGCTCCGAAACAAACACTTTTCTCATCTAGATGAAGAGGGATAACAACCCATGACATCATTGTTATCCATTCTTCTGACCTTCTGTCGCCAGATCAGACACACCTTAATAGTTTCCATCAGTGTAGTCCAAAGGCCTGATCCAGGACATTTCATGTATAAGAGTAGTCACTGTGCACAGATATAATAAGAAAGCACTACTTGTGAAATCATTTTGCAGATGAAAGCACAATAACTGTCGTTAGAAAAACTCTTGCAGGGTAATTCAAAGGGGTTCCCTGAAACTGTAGAGGGAGCAGTGCTAGTGGAAACGTCACTTCAAGGAGAGCCAGATTGGTGTAGTCGTGGTTAAGAGAAGTGGATTCTAATTTGGAGAGCTGAGTTTATTTCCCTGCTCCTCCACACGAAGCCTGCTGGGTGACCTTGGGCCAGTCACAGTTCTCTCAGAACTCTCTCAACTCCATCCCATGTCTGAACTCTCAGCCAGCATGGTGAAATGGTTAAGAGCAGATGGACTTTAATCTGGGGAGCAAAAGTTTGAGTCCCCACTCCTCCATGTGAGCAGAAATCTCTTATCTGGTGAACTGGGGAGTGGAATGACAAAGGAGTTTGTAAGCTGCTCTGAGACTCTTTAAAGGTAGAGAAAAGCGGGGTATAAATCCAAACGCTTCTTCTTCTATGGCAGTGATGGCGAACCTTTTCGAGACTGAGTGCCCAAATTGCAACCCAAAACCCACTTATTTATCGCAAAGTGCCAACACAGCAATTTAACCTGAAGACTGAGATTTTAGTTTAGAAAAAACAGTTGGCTCCAAGGCGCATGTTACTCGGGAGTAAGCTTGGTGAAGCAACCATGCAATGCTTCGAATGGGTGAATCACGACCCTAGGAGGGTTTACTCAGAAACAAGCCCCATTGCCAGCAACCAAGCTTACTCCCAGGTAAAGGATCATGCCCAGGCCATCCTAGGTGTGTGTGTGGGGTGTGTGTGTGTGATTTTCCGCCCCCTCACATGATGAACTCTCTGCATGCATGCCCATAGAAAGGGCTCTGAGTGCCACCTCTGGCACCCATGCCATAGGTTCGCCACAGCTGTTCTACGGCTTTGTGCATACCAAAGCCAGCAAATGTGCATACTTACTTACTCAGACCAAATGGTGACCATGTGTATCAGGAAGAATCTCAGTATGTGTGACTGGAGGCTACCAAAGGTAATATTGGGGAAAGCCTTAGATCTCCGGCCAGTGGCAAGTCGGATAGATGCTGAAAAATGGTCACCAAAAGTGAGAGGAACCCCATGCGCTAACTAATGGGTATTGAAAGATAGCAGCAAAGGCTAGTATCATAACAAACTAATTGACCACACTGTGTAGGCCTTGGATGTCCGCATCCGTAGCTGTGCTGGGTACCGCCGGCAATCAGCTCTTTCCCCCCCTACTGCTACCAGGCAGCTGACAACCATTTTGTGGGGGGCTACACCCAATATGGCAATCATTTTATGGCAGCCCCTGCTGCTGCCTGTTTTCAATGTTCCAGAAGCACCCACTGGCTGAACAAGGGACCCTTACGCTAGGGCAAGAGGTGCGCTGGAAGATCAAATTCAGTGATGTTTGTAGCTGAACACCTGGAGGCCATTATATCCTCTGTGGGAAAGGAGGGAGTATTTCCTCTTCTTTATCTTTCTAGAATTAAAATAAAAGCCAGCTGTTCTCAGTTTGACAGCAAGGCTGGTTTGAATTTCTTGTCTCTTGCACAACAGGCCTTTCATGATATACCTCCCACAGAGACTGCAGTGAGCCAATGCTTCCTAATGAAAATCAAGTGTGGTCCGGTCTCCATTTTCTGCAGGGCAGATGTACGCAGATGGATGAGCTTGTTTTCTTTCTGGCATCACACACATTTCTTTCTTGCAGGCAAGAGTAGCAATTATATGAATCCATGTGATGGTAAGGGACTGACTAATGTGGACTGGATTTTCGTCTAAAGCCGCAAAGGGGATTTTTCAATTACATTTTCAATTACATTTAAACATTGATTCAGAATGACTAGAAGTTGGGGAGTAGGGTTGACAGGTCTGTCCTGGTGACCAGCAGGGGATGGGGAGATAGGGTGACCAGATACAGACTGGGAAACTTCCAGAGATTTATTTATTTGTTTATTTATTCAACTTATATACCGCCCAACCCCCGAAGGGCTCTGGGCGGTGAACAACATGACATTCAAATACAGATAAACATAAAATCAAATATAAGTTAATCTCTAAATAATATGAATTGAAATGCAGCAATTAATACATAACATAACAATGCCCGCAATATCCCTCTTAAACCCTCCCGAGAGGAGAAAAGAAGGGGTGGGTCCAACAGATGGTAATGGCCCCTAATTCCATAAAAATGGAAGAGGGGGGGGCGCTTTCAGCAGCCGGACACTCCAAAAGCCTGGCGGAACAACTCCGTCTTGCAGGCCCTGCGGAAATCACCAAGATCCCGCAGGGCCCGAACAGCTGGAGGAAGAGTGTTCCACCAGGCAGGGGCCAGGGCTGTAAAGGTCCTGGCCCGAGTTGAGGCCAGCCGCATCATGGAGGGGCCGGGGACCACCAGCAAATTGGCCTCTGCTGAACGCAGCGGCCTAGTAGGGACATATGGGGTAATGCGGTCCCGCATTTGTGGGTGGGCCTGGGGAGGACATTGAGTCCACTCTCCAAAGCAATCATTTTCTCCCTGAGAGCTGATCTCTATAGGCTGGAGATGCATTGTAATTCTGGGGGCTCCCCAGGTCCCACCGAGGGCTGAAATCCCTACTGGGGAGCCCCCCTGTCAAGTCTAGGAGGAGGAGCAAAATGGGGCACAGTGATGTCAGACAGTGTTTTTTTTCCAGCAGTGTTTGTTATGGCAGCTTTAGTACAGTTCTGCAAGTTGACAACATACAGTTCTCAGGAGCAGCTAGTTGCTGCTCCTGCTTGCAAAAGTCACACTGGGGACTTAGGCCCAAAAGAATAAAAGATATAAAGTAGGGGTGGCCAACCTATTGTGCTCCAGAAGTTCATGGACTACAGTTCCCATGAGCCCCTGTCGGCCATTGTGGCAGGGGCTGATAGGAATTGTAGTCCATGAACATCTGAAGCACCATAGGTTGGCCACCTCTGATATAAAGTACAGTGGTACCTCAGTTGTCATTGACTTCGGTTTTCGTCGGTTTTGGTTTCCGTCGACTTTTTCTGGGCAAAATTTGTCTCGGTTTTCATGGATTGCCTCAGTTTTCATCCTCAAACCCAGAAAAAGTCCACAAAAACTGAAACCAACAAAAAGTCCACGATAACCGAAACCGGCTGGGGTTTGAGGAAGCCCAGCCGGGAGGCAGAGGGAGCTCCTTATTTGGGCAGTGACACCCCCTGATGTCACTGCCCAAATAAGGAGCTCCCTCTGCCTCCCGGGGTTGGGCTTCCTCAAAACCCTCCCAGTGTCTAGCCTAGGAGGCAGAGGGAGCCCTATTCTGGGCAATGACTCCCCTGATGTCACTGCCCAAATAAGGGAGCCCCTCTTGCTCATCGGAAGGTTAGCTTCCTCAACTTCAGTGCCAGCTCTGGATAGTAGCAGAAGGGAGTTCACTCCCTTATTTGGGCAATGACTCCCCCTGATGTCACTGCCCAAATAAGGAGCTCCCTCTGCCTCCCGGCTGGGGTTTGAGGAAGCCAATTAATCCATTGGAGGCACTTTTTGGAGAGCCTCGAATGGATTAACTGGATTTACATTGATTCCTATGGGAAATGGTGCCTCGGTTTTCGTCGATTTCTTTCGGACGAATTATCGATGAAAACCAAGGTACCACTGTATGTGTTTTGCTGCAGCCATATAAGCTTGTCCTTAGCCTTCCAGAACAAGGTTGCCATCTTCTTGGAGATTTGGGGGTGGAGTTTGAGAAGGGGCAGGACTTTAGCAGGGTATGATTATGGTATTATAGAGTCTACCACACTCCAAAGCAACCATTTTCTTCAGGGGAACTAGTCTTTATCGTCTGAAAATTGGTTGTAATTCTGGGTGGGCTGTAAGCCCATTTGCAGGCTGGCAAACACTCAGAGAGATTTGCTTTTTTGTGCAAATAAATAGTTCCTTGTTAAACTTAGAAGGTTGGGTCTGGTTTTCTTGCCACACAAGAAAGGCAAAATGGGAAAACAGCAGAATCTTTCTACAGTTCTGATAAAAGAGGATGGCTGACATACAAGCCTTTATTGGGATCAGGCCTGACCACATGATCAGAAGAAGCATCATTTTTACTTGACTGCTCATGCTCAAAGTTATTCATGGTCCCCCCCCCCCCCAAGACAGCAACAAAACTCAGCAGAGAGAAAGGAAGCAAAACCACAGCTGAAATGTTGTGCATCTGGCCAAAGATTCCCAGACAATTCCCTTTCCTTGTTCTCCTGTTCCATTGATTCTGATTTGGAAACCAGGGAGAAATTTTGGTCTATTCAGAATCTGACCCTCTCAGCCTTTTATCTATCTATCTATCTATCTATCTATCTATCTATCTATCTATCTATCTATCTATCTATCTATCTATCTATCTATCTATCTATCTATCTATCTATCTATCTATCTATCTATCTATCTATCTGTCTGTCTGTCTGTCTGTCTGTCTGTCTGTCTGTCTGTCTGTCTGTCTGTCTGTCTGTCTGTCTGTCTGTCTGTCTGTCTGTCTGTCTGTCTGTCATCTATCTATCTATCTATCTATCTATCTATCTATCTATCTATCTATCTATCTATCTATCTATCTATCTATCTATCTATCTATCTATCTGTCTGTCTGTCTGTCTGTCTGTCTGTCTGTCTGTCTGTCTGTCTGTCTGTCTGTCTGTCTGTCTGTCTGTCTGTCTGTCTGTCTGTCTGTCTGTCTGTCTGTCTGTCTGTCTGTCTGTCTGTCTGTCTGTCTGTCTGTCTGTCTGTCTGTCTGTCTGTCTTATCTATCCGTCCGCCTGCCCGCCCGCCCGCCCGCCCATTTATCTATCTATCTATCTATCTATCTATCTATCTATCTATCTATCTATCTATCTATCTATCTATCTATCTATCTATCTATCTATCTATCTATCTATCTATCTATCTATCTATCTATCTATCTATCTATCTATCTATCTATCTATCTATCTATCTATCTATCTATCTATCTATCTATCAAATTTATAAACTGCCCACCCCCGAAGGCCTCTGGGCGGTGTACACTAGGCCAAACATACAATGGCCAAAACAACATACACCAAATAAAATAAATTAGCATAAGTTAAAACAATATACAAAATTCATAAAACTAGCAGCATCAGTACAATATACATAACAGTAAGATTATAAAATGTGTGGCTACCTGATCCCAAGGTCAAGGGGTAGTAGAAATAAATAGATATTATATTGGACGCGGTTGATGGTAAAATGGCACATAGCATGGGGGCATCCTGGAGGGTCCGTGGGCCGCCTCACCAAAAGTCTGGGTGGAACAAACCACTTTTACAGGCCTCCATGGAATTCTCCAAGGTCCCATGGGTCTGCCAAGATCTGATGGAAGGGTGTTCCACCAGGCAGGGGCCAGGGCCGTAAAAGCCCTGGCCCCGGTAGAGGCCAGTCGCATCATGGAGGGGCCAGGGACCACCAGTAAGTTGGCCTCTGCCGACCGCAGAGGCCTACTTGGGACATATGGGGTGAGACGGTTTTAGAATCTGAAGTGGTAATTTAGCAAAGAGCACAAAGGTTATAGTGTACACAGCATAGCTCAACCAATCTCTGTCCATGCCACAAACAAAATTACTCAAAAAAGTTTATCTATTCAAATTAATATACTTCATGTATTGTAGAAACTCCATTTCTGGAGAGGATAGGGTAAACAGACAGGTCCTTTGCTCCAGCATTAGTCCTGCAGACTTTTCTTTAAAAAATCCCCTACTTACGATTGTTCAGAAATGGTGGTCAGAAGAGCGGGGAGGTCAAGCTGTTGCCACTCCCTCAACTGAAGAAGAAGAAGAGTCCGGATTTATATCCTGCTTTTTCAACCATGAGGAGTCTCAAAATGGTGTACAAGCTCCTTCCCTTCCTCTTCCCACAACAGACACCTTGTGAAGTAGGTGGGACTGAAAAAGTTCTGAGAGGACTGTGACTGGCCCAAGGTCACCCAGCAGGCTTCATGTGGAGGAGTGGAGAATCAAACCCAGTTCACCAGATTAGAATCCTCCGCTCCTAACCATTACACCACATTATTATTATTATTATTATTATTATTATTATTATTATTATTATTATTATTATTATTATTATTATTATTATTATTATTATTATTATTTACATACACACAATAATAATAATAATAATAATAATAATAATAATAATAATAATAATAATAATAATAATAATAATAATAATAATTAGTATACCGCCCTATCCCCGAAGGGCTCATTGACTCCTAAACACTATAGCACACTATGCAAAAATACACTTGCTTGGCATCCAGTCTTCAGGCTTGAAAAACAGTCTGGAGAGGGCTACAACAGCTAGTCTAGATGCCTAGCATAGTGTATCCTAATTCTAGCAACAGGCTTCTGTGTACTCAGTGAAAACATTATTTACATGCTTCTGAATATGATTGTTCAGAGCAAAACCCATTGGTTCTTGTGACATCCAGTTGCTGTCTAGCACTTGGGGGAAAAAAAGCATATATTCCAGTATGCCAAAGCAGTATTTATGCAGCACAAGTTTATTATTATTCATAAAATATGAAAATCTACACTTGGAAGCCACAGCACTTTAATAGTAAAGGAATCACCCCAATGTGACAGAAACCCCCGCAACGTGAACATATATAGAGCAATTCTAAACAGACTTAGATGCTGAACTCAAAGTATGTAAGAAGCCATAACTCTGTTTAGGATTCCGCTGCTGGTTATTCATTTGACCTTGTCCTCCTCATGTAATTTACACAGGTTTGTGCATCAAACAAGCCATCAGCAATCAGTGGCGTATCTGCCTGGGGATGGGGGGGGGCATCTCTTTCCCTGGGTGCCACTAATCTGGTCACGGGGAGGCAAAATAGGCCCCCCACATGACCAGGAAGACAGCTTCGGGTGCCCTCGGATCCGCCCATGTCATCATTGACGTGGGTGGGGCCAAGGAAGCCCGTGGACACTGCCCCCAAGTCCTGCCTCCGTGCTTATAAAAGCAAAGGAGACAATGACAGAGCCTTGCAGTTGCTTCTGCTCTCCCCAGAGGGGATGGACTGCCGGCTGCCAGCTGGGAGCTGGGAGGGGGGACGAGGCCTGGGTAGCTTGGTGGGGCTCCAGGAGGTTAAGAGCTCGTGTATCTAATCTGGAGGAACGGGTTTGATTCCCAGCTCTGCCGCCTGAGCGGTTGAGGCTGGTCTGGGTAATTCAGATCATCCTGTACACGCCCACACACTCCAGCTGGTTGACCTTTGGCTGGTCACATCTTCTCGGAGCTCCTCTCTAGCCCCACCTACCCTACAGGGGTGTTTGCCAGAGGGGGAAGGCCAGCAGGAGATTGTAAGCCCCTTTGAGTCTCCTGCAGGAGAGAAAGGGGGGATATGGTACCTCCCAGGCCTTTCAAGATATGGTACCTCTGTTTTACCTGCCATTAATTCAGGAAGAAGAAAGCAGGATTAACCAGGAAAAACAGAGGAGAGAACTGAAAAAGCTAAATAGTTGCATAATAAGAACATAAGAACATAAGAACATAAGAACATAAGAACATAAGAACATAAGAACATAAGAACATAAGAACTAGCCTGCTGGATCAGACCAGAGTCCATCTAGTCCAGCATTCTGCTACTCGCAGTGGCCCACCAGGTGCCTTTGGGAGCTCACATGCAGGATGTGAAAGCAATGGCCTTCTGCTGCTGCTGCTCCTGAGCACCTGGTCTGCTAAGGCATTAGCAATCTGAGATCAAGGAGGATCAAGATTGGTAGCCATAGATTGACTTCTCCTCCATAAATCTGTCCAAGCCCTTTTAAGAGCTATCCAGGCTAGTGGCCATCCCACCACCTCCTGTGGCAGCATATTCCAAACACCAATCACATCGTTAGTGAAGAAGTGTTTCCTATGTAGTCCCACTTCTTCCCCAGCATTTTTCAATGAATGCCCCCCTGGTTCTAGTATTGTGAGAAAGAGAGAAAATTCTCTCTGTCAACATTTTCTACCCCATGCATACAATTTTATAGACTCCCAATCCATATCCCCCCCCCTCAGACGCCTCCTCTCCAAACTAAAGAGTCCCAACGCTGCAGCCTCTCCTCATAAGGAAGGTGCTCCAATCTTCAATCATCCTCGTTGCCCAAATCTGCACTTTTCTATCTCTTCTCGATATCCTTTTTGAGATGTGGCTAATTGTATGAACTGAACACAGTACTCCAAGGGTCGCATTCACTGGTTTTGCTATATAAGGGCACATGGACAATCTTGTAGTTTTATTCTCAATTCTCTCCTAATTATCCCCAGCATAGAGTTTGCCTTTTTTTCACCGCTACATGTAATGAGTTGACATTCCCATGGAACTATCAACCAAGACGCCCAAATCCCTTTCCTGGTCTGTGACTGATAAAGCACTGACCCCTGTAAGCGTGCATGTGAAGTTTGGATTTTTTTTAAGTCTCCCACGTGCATCACTTTTACATTTCGCTACATTGAACTGCATTTGCCATTTCTTAGCCCACTCACCTAATTTATCAAGGTCCGCTTGGAGCTCTTCGCATAATCCTTTTGTGGTTCTGTACCACCCTACATAATTTGGTATCATCTGCAAACTTGGCCACCCACACTACTCCAATGCTCTACTTCCAGGTCATTTATGAATAGAAGTTAAAGAGCACTGGTCCCAAAACGGATCCCTTGGGGACACCACTCCCTTAAGATCCCTCCATTGCTTGAGAACTTCCCATTTATACCCACCCTTTGTTTCCCCTGTTCCTCAACCAGTTTTCTTTAATCCATGGGGGACTTACCTCCTGCCCTCTCACGTTCCTAAGTTTTCTCAACCGTCTCTGGTGAGGAACTTTGTCAAAAGCTCTTTAAAATCAAGTAGACAATGTCCACTGGTTCCCCTTATCCCACATGTCTGTTTTACACCCCTCAAAGAACTCTCTAGTAAGTTTGTGAAGACAGGACTTGCCTCTTCACAAAAGCCATGTTGACTTCCTTCTCCTCAGCAGGGCTTGCTTTCTACATGTTTAATAATTTTATCTTTAATGATAGATTCTACTAATTTACTCAGGAACAGGGATGTCAAACTGACTGTGTCTAGAATTCCTCGGTCCCCCCCCCTAAGACCCTTTCTTAAAGATTGGTGTGACATTGGCCATCTTCCAGTCTTCAGGGATGGAGCCTGATTTCAGGGATAAGTTGCATATTAATGTGAGAACATCAGCAATTTCATGCTTGAGCTCTTTAAGAACTCCTTGGATGAATGCAATCTGGAGCTAGGGATTTGGTAGCATTTCTAGTTTATCAATGGCTGCTAGGAACTTCTTCCCTCTTGTCACTACCACTAACTCTTCGCTTAGTTCCCTCCTGGATTCACCTCCTAAGAAGCTTGGTTCAGGTGCAGGAATTTTCCTCACCTCCTCTTGGGTGAAGACAGATGCAAAGAATTCATTCAGCTTCTCTGAATCCAAGTGTATATTTTAGAAAGATTTTGAAAAGAATCCAAATGTATTTTTGGGATAATTTTTGGAAATATTATTATACCTACAGTGTCATGGTCTGTATCCTCCTCATTAAAAGACAGCTTCTCCCTGTGTACGTTTCTGCGTGCATTTTTTCTAGTGCGCTGGCTAGAAGTTTTCCAAATGTGCTTTTGAAAAGTGCTTTTAAATTTGACACAAAGTAACCCCCCCCCCGCCCCAGTCACATAGACTTCAGAGCTAAAACAGACTTGCCAACTCGTGCTGTCAGATGAAGGTCTGTGAAGTGCATAATCCCATCGAACTGCCTGTGAGATCTGCCGCCTCCACTCTAAATCATTCCTGATCAATCTAAACAAACTCTATCCCCTTTCTTCGTTGTGTGTGGCGGCCTCTCTGCTGAGAGAGAGGCTGTCAGACCTACCCACATGTGCAAACAGCTGGGAGAAACGATTGAAGTTGCATCGTATACCCAATTCTCCTCCAACCCAGTAAATTGCTCAGTTTCAACACAAGAGATGAATGTTGATTTCCTCACGATACCAGGAGTGGTCTCTCCCCCAAGGGCCTCCCAGGCCTTTCAAGTAACAATAACAGAAAGGCTTTTATGAACTCCAACAAAACTCCAACAATTTCACAAAGGCTACATGGGCCCAATGTAGAGCAGGCAACTGATGTCCACGTCCCATGTGGTGAAACTAATCTACAGGGGCTTTCCAGAGGTTGTGAATGCAAATTTTCTACATCAACTTATGTAACGGAATGGAACACACAGGAACTGTGGTTAATACCTCTTGTGTATTTAGCTGATATGCTGGAATATTGCTCTGAGAGTAACACCTATTCCAGGTGGCCCCTTCTGAGCCGTATTCAGTATCAGGTTATTGAATTGTCTTTCCACAAAGAGACGATTCTCTATGGAGCTATTGCTGCAAAAGGCAGAGGTATTTGCAGAAGGTTTCCCCCTGCTTTCCTGGTTTCAGCCAATATTTGGGGCTCCACCATAAGGTTTTTCTTTTAAACATTGGGAATTGCTAGATTGCTATGAAGAAGAAGAAGAAGAAGAAGAAGAAGAAGAAGAAGAAGAAGAAGAAGAAGAAGAAGAAGAAGAAGAAGAAGAAGAAGAAGAAGAAGAAGAAGTAGTAGTAGTAGTTTGGATTTATATCCCCCTTATCTCTCCTGCAGGAGACTCAAAGGGGCTCACAATCTCCGTGCCCTTCCCCCCTAACAACAAACACCCTGTGAGGTAGGTGGGGCTGAGAGAGCTCCGAGAAGCTGTGACTAGCCCAAGGTCACCCAGCTGGCGTGTGTGGGAGTGCACAGGCTAATCTGAATTCCCCAGATGACATTGCAATACTCAGTTGCTAAAATTTACCAATTCCCATCTTTATAATTCATAATGAAAATATTTATTTTTTACAGTGAACTCTGGGAACAAGTATCATATTGCAACCAATCAGGTGTTTGGCCGGCCAAGTTGATTAGTAGATCCCTATAACTTCTATGCCTCCCATGGGTACATTAAGGGGAAACATTAAAGGGAAACATTAAGGGGAAACTCTCGCCATCTGAACCAGTCTGTTTTATAAGGATATCTGTTTCATATTTGTATATCCAATTGTGATTTTATTGTTTTTATTATTATTGTTCACTGCCCTGAGCCCCTCAGGGGAGGGAGGTCTAAAAGTTTAATAAACAAACAAACAAACAAACAAATAAATATGTTAGATACATTTTTCTCTGTCAACATCCCTAAGATTTACCTTAACCAACCTGGATGACTGCTGCAGAAGGAAAGGCATCTTCAGATTCACCGTGAACAGCACTGCTTTTGCAAATAGTTTGTATACAAAACCAAGTTCCCAGTGGGCCTCTTCATCTCAACCTCTGATATGTTTTCACTCTTAAGGTGACAAATCAGACGGAGAAAAGAGCAGGCGTGGTGTAGCGGTTAGGAGCAGTAGGCTATAGTCTGGAGAACTGGGTTTGATCCCCCACTCTGACACATGAGCAACGGACTCTTATCTGGTGAACTGGATTTGTTTTCCTACTCCTCCACATGGGCCAGTCACAGTTCTCTCAGAACTCTTTCACTTACCTCACAAAGTATCTGCTATGGAATGAGAAAGGGAAGGAGCTTGTGAGCTGCTTTGAGACGCCTGATGATTGAGAAAAACAGAGTATAAATCCAAACTCTTATCCTCTTCTTGCCATTGTGACTGAAGGGAATGTCCAAGTACAGAAGCAGCACTGAATACCAGTTCTGGGGCCCTTTCCCTACTCACTGTTTGCTGCGCGCTACTCTCCCCAAGTAGTGCGGGGTCCACCTGCACTCCCCACTACAGGGGCGGCTACAACGCAGCCGCCCTGACTCTGCTGCTCTTGCGTCCCCTCAGCGCGGGTCATTCTGGCGCTGCTCAAAATGATGCCTTTTGATGACCCCGCGCAGGGCACGGGGCAGTGGGGAAGCCCTGGGAACACGACCCTTGCACTAAAAAGGTCCTGGACCAGACGAAACGGATGTCATTTTAAAAGTGGGGAAACGGCCTGGGACACAGCAGCAGGGAAGGGTGTGGATTCTGTACCATGTTTCTTGGCCGTCCAGAACAACTGGTCAACCACTGTATGAAACAGGTTGATGTATTAGGTGGACTACTGCCTGATCCCTTCCAACATTCCCCACTCCTCCACATGAGAAATGGACTCTTTTGTGGTGAGCTGGATTTGTTTCCCCACTTGAGTATGCACCTTTCGAGTTTGCACAGGACATTCTGAATGGCAGCTGTTTCTGGCGGCGAAGCAAGGCAAATAAGGAAGTATTTAGAAATGAGGGCTGGCTGGGCGCATGAGTTACTTTTCTGTTATGTAAACAAACATACAATAAAAAAAGGTCAGCCAGGGAGCTGGTAACATTCACTTTTCCCTTATTATAATTGGCAGGGTTACAGATTTTTTTTCTCTCCCAAATGCATTCATATCAGACTTGGGTCTAGCTTTCCAGGCTCACATGAGCCCATAAAATATGCTGGAGAAGAGTTTTCAAAGGCTGATAAAAGTTGCCAAAATGCAGAGAACGGGAGTCTTCAAAGCACGAGTCTTTGTGCTGTGACCAGAGAATTTATGGCTGCAGACCTAAAGTTGCCTATGCTCATTATTTTCACTAGAAGAAGAAGAAGAAGAGTTTGGATTTATATCCCCCCTTTCTCTCCTGCAGGAGACTCAAAGGGGCTGACAATCTCCTTGCCCTTCCCCCCTCACAACAAACACCCTGTGAGGTAGGTGGGGCTGAGAGAGCTCCGAGAAGCTGTGACTAGCCCAAGATCACCCAGCTGGCGTGTGTGGGAGTGCACAGGCTAATCTGAATTCCCCAGATAAGCCTCCACAGCTCTGGCGGCAGAGCGGAGAATCAAACCCGGTTCCTCCAGATTAGATACACGAGCTCTTAACCTCCTACGCCACTGCTGCTCCTCCATTAGCCTTCTTGGTGTAGTGGTTAGAATGTCAAACTAGTAGCTGGAAGACCCCAGTTTGAATTCCTATGCTGCTAAGGAAGCTTGCTAGGGGACGTTGGCCAATCACACAGTCACTACATCATGGGGTCGTTGTGAAGATAACAGTGGTTGATTCCACACAGCAAATGTACCACAGGTATAAGAAACCTGTTTTCCTTTTTCCCTTTCACATGCGTCCATGCAGGCAGCGATGGAAACAATCTGAGTTGCTTTTGCGCCTTTGCACGGAGATGCTTCTCTTTTTAAAAAAATGTCCTGCAACACAGCCCTGCAAAAATGAACCCCACAGCCGTGGAAGGGAGGGAAATAAAGCATCTCCTGCCTGGCCGTTTGCACAGGAGTACCTGCAACCTGGGATTTTTTCAAAAGGATCACTGATTTAGTGACTTTCGAAAATCCTGGGTTGAGGGCAGGCTCGTTTGAGGGGCGGGACCTGCGTGAAGGCCCCCCCCCCCCCGCGGCAAATGGGTTATATAGTGTCCTATACCCATTGTATTTGCCCAGTGCAGACTCAACCAACACAGGCTAAACAGGGCCAGCTAATATAATCAACAACATTGATAGACATTTTGAAAATAATACTACATCAGGCTGCAGGTGGGACACCATGTTCAACTCGACTGTGACTCAACTACAGCCTGGGCTTTTTTGGCCCAGGCTCTGGCCTAATGGAACGCTTTGTCAAATGAGACTAGGGCCCTGCAGGATTTGTCTCAGTTCTGCTCAGCCTGTAAGACAGAGCGGTTACGTCAGGCCTATAGTTGAGGTCAACAATGGGTTTTGGATAGCTTCCCTTTAGTGGCTTCCCTTTCCCTCTTCCCTTCCTTTCTCATCCCTCCCTTCTGTTGAGGGTTTTAGGATAGGGTTGGGAATATCCAAAAGCTCCAACATGATATAATTATGTGCCACATACACAGGCTTTCGTGTGTATCATTCTATGATGTATATTATTAAATATTTTTTATTTTATGACATAAACTACTCTGAGCCTGCTGTGGCAGGGGGTGTGGAGTGACAACATATTACATATTACAAATTTCTCCTGCACAAAGAAAATTGGTAAGTTAGGAAGGACCGTTCAAGTCTAGCTTGTCCCCGTCATGTTTTTTTTTAATGCAGATAGGGGTTGGGGGGAATGGGGAGCATTCAATTAATGTGCCACTATCTTTTGGAGATCTTACTGGAGACCCCTGGCCCCTCAATGATGCGGCTGGCCTCCACTTGGGCCAGGGCCTTTACGGCTTTGGCCCCTGCCTGGTGGAACACTCTCCCTCCAACTGTCCGGGCCCTGCGGGATCTTGGTGATTTCCGCAGGGCCTGCAAGACTGAGTTGTTCCACCAGGCTTTTGGAGAAACCACCGCTGAGTGTGCCCCCCCAGTTTTGGTGTCCCCAATATTATTGGGACTTATGGGTCCTTAATGTCATCAGGACCCACTACCTCTCCCTCCTCCTTTTAGGAGGATTAGGTCTAGGTGGGGTGCCATCTTAGGATATAACAACTGCTCTTTTTATTATAATTATGGAAGTTTGATTATGATGATTTTATGTGGTTTTATGTTGTACACCGCCCAGAGCCCTTCGGGGATGGGGCGGTATATTAAATTAAATAAATAAAATAAAAAACAAAAAATAAAAAAATGAAATCTTTATGGCTGGCCTCTGCAAATTCTGTACTGCTTATTTTATTGATTTTTGCTTCACTGCTAAGAATTTCATTGTTGGGATTTTATCATTCGCTTTAATTGTTTTTTTTAATAAATGGTATTATTTCCTGCTTTCTTGTTGTTATTGCTTTGAGCAAGGTTTTTTTTAGAAAGGGGTAATACAAAGATGTGAAATGTCATCAGGAATACTGAACCAAGTTACATAAATGGGTTTTCCAATTCTCTTGTTCCGGCTGAGTTCTTTTGTCTGTGCAGGCTGTACTGACAGACCTCAGGACCATAAGTAGATGCTGCCCAATCACAGCAAGCCCATGAGAAGGATAACTGTACTGGTCTTTATTCTTTATTCACCTTTAATAGGCATAGATAGATCAAGATTTACACAGACACATTCTGCAGTCTCAAATATAGTTCAGTAGCAAGAAAACAGTCCACATAACTTAATGGTTGACTTCAAAGGATTCAGATCACTTCAGATTTTTTAAAAAAAGAAATAGCCAGAGCAAATGACAGTAAATACCCCTACACAGCAATGTAAAAATACAATCTAATATAAAATGACAGTATAAATAGATCTGTTTAGCAAGTTAAAAGCAAAATAATACAACAATAGGTATCCTACCATGCCTAAATATTAGACAGTGTGTATCAGTTAGAGTGGAGAAGATACCTACCTTTTATAAGAAGTTCTACATTTATTTTATGTATCATGTTTTGATATTTAAAAGATTTGATTCTGTGCCAGATAATAATGAACCAATTTGGTTTAGTGTGCTGGTATAATATATATTTAAAAAAACACACACAGTTAAAAGTAATAAAATAGGAATAAATTAGCACTTTAAAATGGTTGTCAGGTATAGAGCTACCATATGTGTTGTATGAGCATTGTAATCTCCAAGAAGAAAACGTATGGCAACAGTAGGGTTAGAAATTTTCTTCACCACTAATAAAGGGTGGATTAATCTGAGACGCGCATCTGCATTTATTTGGCACTCTAGGAGGACATGGGTAAGAGAGTCAATAGAGCCACAGCGACAGTGTCTTTGTTGTTTTGGAATTTGGTGATCCCTTCCGTTGGTAGAGGCTGAAGGAAAACTATTAAATTGGGCTAACATAAATGCCCAGCGGTGGGAACTGTACTGGTCTGTTATACTGCTTGCAATGGTGCCAGAGCTAGGCAAGAGAAAGACTGTTGGCAATCCCACAGCAGAGAAAGTGAAAGCCTAGTTACTGCAGTCATTTGTCATGTTATTAGCTCAGCTAATGGTTGGCACTTCACTGGCAATAGGCCCTTCCTGGCTCCTTCCTCTTTTGTGTGGCTGCCTACTAATCTTTCCAGGTTTCCCACAATGGCAGGCGACTCCCACCATCGCCCAACACTCATACACAGATTGAAGAGGGCTAAGAAATAAAAGGATTCCGCGATGGTGGGAATAGGTTACAGAATTGGGAGGGTGATATTTACCATTCTAGAAGTGATCAGGTTCGAGGAGAGAGCAAGAGAAATGGCCAGTGTTTTCCACAGAGAATGATGTCAGCCACAAGTAGTAAGTCCAAGTGCAAAGAACTATGGATTTAGGGGCTCTAGATATAGGAAAATGGACCCTCTGGCAATGATAAGATGGTTGATTCCTTGGTGCAATGCGAAGTTCCATTCTAAGTCATGGACAATGCCGTTGGAAACGATTTTATGAGATTCAGCCTGACTTGATGAATGAATGAATGAATGAATGAATGAATGAATGAATGAATGAATGAATGAATGAATGAATGAATGAATGAATGAGCTTTTATTGGCATACAGTTGTAACAAAATATAAAAGGATAAGAATAAAACACACCATAAAATATCATTTACATTTGCTTATATCCAAAAGAAAATTTGCAAGATATTCATTGTATATGTGGACAGGACTCTGGATGCTGTATGATCTACCACTTGTCCTTTTGACCCGTGCCCTTCCTGGTTGGTCAAAGCCAGCAGGGAGGAGCTTCAGAGCCACCTGTTGAAGATAGTTCCCTTGAGCAAGGAATATTCCCTGGTCGGCTTAAAGAGGCAGTGGTCCGCTCGCTCCTGAAAAGACCGCCGTTAGATCCAGGAGATCTGGCCAATTGCTGCCCAGTTTCAAATCTACCATTTCTGGGCAAGGTAATTGAGTGAGCAGTGGCAGATCAGCTCCAGTGGTTCCTGGATGATGCAAACGTATTGGATCCCTTCCAGCCCGGCTTCCATGCTGGTCATGGGACCGAGACAGTGCTGGCCGCCATTGTGGATGATCTCCAGCTATACTTGGATAGAGGTGGTTCGGCGCTGCTGGTGTTGTTAGATCTCACTGCAGCATTCGCTGTGGTAGACCATGACCTTTTGGTCCACCACCTCGCTGGAATTGGGATACGGGGCTCAGCCTTGTGTTGGCTGACCTCATTTCTCCAAGACCGGGGACTGCAGATGGCATCGGGGGATGAGATTTCTGTTGTGTGTGGGGTGCCACAAGGAGCAATACTCTCCCCGATGCTTTTTAACATCTACATACATCCCCTGGCAAGTCTGGTTCGGAGTTTTGGACTGCGGTGCCACCAATATGCAGATGACATCCAGCTCATGTTCACAATGGAGGGTCACCTGACTGCGGCCCCTGATGCTCTCCAGCGTTGTTTAGATGCTGTGGCTGGTTGGTTGAGTGTGAGTCAGCTGAAGTTAAATCCTACAAAGACAGAGGTCCTATGGCTGGGCGAGGCGTTAAAGCTAGCCTCATCCGCCAAGAGCCTTGGGGTGATTCTGGATCCATCGTTATCATTGGTAGCCCAGGTCACCCAGACAGCACAGATGGCCTTTTATCATCGGCAACAGGCACAGCAATTGGCTTGTATATCTCCTGTCCTGATCTGGCCACTGTGATCCATGCCACGGTTACCTCTAGACTGGATTACTGTAACTCGCTGTACACGTGCTTACCTCTGGCCATGATCCGGAAATTGAAACTCGTGCAGAATGCAGCAGCCAGGCTCCTTTCAGGGACAGCAATTAGGGACTGGATTACACCGGTCCTGTACCAACTGCACTGGCTGCCGATCGAGTATTGGGTCATGTTCAAAGTTTTGGTTTTGACCTTTAAAGCCATTGTGGCCTCAGACCTGCATATCTATGGGACCGTCTCTCTCCTTATTGCCCTGCTAGGCCCCTCTGTTCTTCGGAGGCAGACTTGTTGGTGATCCCTGCCCCCAAAGCAATCACTTGTTGGTGATCCCTGGCCCCTACTTGGTGGAACAGGCTCCCAGGAGAGATCAGGGCCCTGTGAGACATACAGAGTTTCCGCAGGGCCTGCAAAATGGACCTGTTCCACCAGGCGTGTGGCCAGCCAGGGTAACATCGGAGATTCACTGCAACTAATATCTGGCCTCACGTGGGCGCAGGGAAGAGAGAGATGGGGAAAAAAGAAAAATTCTGACGCTGTCAACAAAATAGGTTTATAACTTTGTGAGGGCGAAATGTTTTAGTAGTTGGCAGCTGGTTAATGTTTTAATGTATTTATTGATGTGAACCGCCCTGAGCCCCTAGGGGGAGGGTGGTATATAAATGGAAAGAATAAATAAATAAATAAATAAATAAATAAATAAATAAATAAATAAATAAATAAATAAATAAATAAATGGGATCAAGGTTATTTAACAGCTTTGAGATTACAATTGAATTGTCAGAATCAGTGGGATCAGTAATCAGTAAAGAAATATAGTTAGCATATTTTCTCCTAGCTCCTTCAGTCCTAGGACAATGAAGAAGGGAGTGGGCTATTGACTCAATCTGGCCGGATTTACAGGGACAGAGCCTTTGAGCTTTATCAAGTTTGTTAAATCTCCCAGTGAGAAAGGCTGACGGCATAACATTGAATCTGGCGAGAGCTACAGCTCGTCTTTGCGCTGGATTAGTCAGCGTGATCAAATGTTTGGCTGCTTGGCCTTGAATGGGGGGATTGCTAGATTCAAGGGGGAGCAGTTCTATTTGCCAAACTCGTCAGCTTTCCTGACTTGATGAGTTTTGGGCTGTGCTGATGAAGTTAAAACCAACTCAGAAAGCCTGGTGACCCTTAATAGTTGGAGTGGACATTTCTGGGATTAAGTTACCGCTGGGGGAAATGGTGCAGGGCAGTACAGGAGGTTCACTGTTGAGATTAGGGTGTGGACAGTTGCAAGTTCATTGTAGAACCATGTGTGCTTTTTCAAGGCTCCGTTTTCAAGGCTCCGTTGTGGTTCAGCAGATGCAAGTGGCTGTGCCCTCAGGAGAGGCATTGTCTGAAACTCTGCATTCCTAATTCGGGAGGGGGAAGAATAATGGAATGTGTCAGGCAGACCCTGCTGATATCAAACTCTTGCTTAATTCCAGCATCAAGGCTGGCATTCATCTTACCCTTGCTGTGCGAGGCCGGGCTGTACATGATATCAAGAGAGCCAGCGTGGTGTAGTGAGCAGGTGGATTCTACAGGAACCTTTACGGCTTGTGGCCCCGGCCTGGTGGAACACTCTTCCTCCGGCTGTCCGGGCCCTGCGGACCTTAACGAGTTCCGCAGGGCCTGTAAAACGGAGTTGTTCCGCCGGGCTTTTGGAGGGACCAGCCGCTGAAATGGTGCCCCCCAGCTGGCCCTTTCATCTGGGCCTACCATTCAATGTGACTCGCCGCTCTCCCCCCTTCTTTCCCGGGGAGAATTTTAAAAGTGGGGTTGATCGGACGCCTCTATTATTACCATTGTTACTGTCATCGCTGTTTTAAAGGTTTTTAATAATCTATTTATATTTATATTTTATGTTGTACACCACCCAGAGCCCCTCGGGGATGGGGCGGTATAAAAGTTTAAACAATAAATAAATAAATAAATAATCTGGAGAACTGTGTTTGATTCCCCACTCTTCCACTTGAGTGGCACAACCAGATATGTTTCTGCACTCCTATATTCCTGCTGAACTACCTTGGGCTAGTCACAGTTCTCTCAGGACTCTCTCAGCCCCACCTACCTCACAAGGTATCTGTTGTGGGGAGAGGAAGGGAAAGGAGTTTGTAAGCCCCCTTGAGTCTCCTTACAGGAGAAAAATGTGGGGTATAAATCCAAACTATCATTATTAAATTTCACAGCTGCCAGATCTTAAAGGTATTTGCATAGAATGTGTGCAGTTCCTAGAAGTGCTGTTTTCTGCAACATGTGGACTGATGTTCTGTCCAAGTTCAGGCTTTCCAGATGCTTTTCAAGGTTTCTTGGGATTCCTCCTAGAGCACCGACTACTATTGGGATTACTGTTGTTCTTTTTTGCCACAATTGTTCGCCTTCAATTTGTATAATAAAACTGCAAAGATTGTCATGCCCTTATATAAAGCAGTGGTGCGACCGCACTTGGAGTACTGTGTCCAGTTCTGGTCGCCGCATCTCAAAAAGGATATTGAGGAGATAGAAAAAGTGCAGAGAAGGGCAACAAGGATGATTGAGGGACTGGAGCACCTTCCCTATGAGGAGAGGCTGCAGCGTTTGGGACTCTTTAGTTTGGAGAGGAGGCGGCTGAGGGGGGATATGATTGAAGTCTATAAAATTATGCATGGGGTAGAAAATGTTGACAGAGAGAAATTTTTCTCTCTTTCTCACAATACTAGAACCAGGGGGCATTCATTGAAAATGCTGGGGGGAAGAATTAGGACTAATAAAAGGAAACACTTTTTCACGTAACGTGTGATTGGTGTTTGGAATATGCTGCCACAGGAGGTGGTGATGGCCACTAACCTGGATAGCTTTAAAAGGGGCTTGGACAGATTTATGGAGGAGAAGTCGATTTATGGCTACCAATCTTGATCCTCTTTGATCTGAGATTGCAAATGCCTTAACAGACCAGGTGATCGGGAGCAACAGCTGCAGAAGGCCATTGCTTTCACATCCTGCACGTGAGCTCCCAAAGGCACCTGGTGGGCCACTGTGAGTAGCAGAGAGCTGGACTAGATGGACTCTGGTCTGATCCAGCTGGCTTGTTCTTATGTTCTTATGAGGTCCTTCTATTTCGTGATCTTTTCCAGCTCTTTGTCCTCTACCTTGCTGTCAACTGGCACTGCAACATCTATGATCCAAATATGTTTTTTTCTCTACCACTGTTATGTCTGGTGTGGCGATCCACCTCCCCACTGCCTTCCGTGGGCTGTGAATCCGACTCTCCTTCCCTAGCCTGGGTGGTCTCAGTCCCAGTCCCTGCTTTTTCCAGTTGGCCCTGAGGGCCAAAAGTAGTTTAGCCCACAGGTCAGTTGCACCACGTGGGCTGTTCCCGTGCCCCCCTTCATGTCCGTGAGGTAGCTCTGACAGGTCCTTGGGGCCTCCCACCACGCTTTCTCATCCAACCTCTCTCTTGTCTCCCCTCTCCTTCCTCTGGTCGTCGCCCCATTTGTCTCTCTGTCCACTTCCCTATTTGTCTCCCTGCTTGTTTCCCTCTTCGTCTTTCTGTCCGTTTCCCTCCTGAGCATTTTCTTCCCCGTCTCCCTCTTCCTTTCCTCCTTTGGGCTGTCCTGGCAACCCCCTCGCTGCCTCCCGCTTCCCTTCCCCAGTGCTGCCACCCCCCTTCCCTTCTCCTCCTCCCCCTTGAATGCCCTCCCCCTTAAGTGTCCCTGCCCTCTCCCCCACTGCCGTGCTCGCCCACCTCCCCCCAGCTGGCCAGCCCCACCCCAATCAGCTCCGCCCTCCCATTAGATAACAGGTCTTCCTGGTGGCATTAAAATCTCACAACAAAACTATGCATGAGAAATGTGGTATGGAATTTTACAGTCACGGAACTCAGTCAAACCAGTCTTACTAGCGTATTGTTCCATCAGCAGCTATCACAGAGGAAGTTTTTCTGTGATTAAGCTGAAGTAGTCTGAGGATGGGTCCGCAAACACCCTGGAAGTTGATTTTTCTGTTGCTGACAGACCAACATTTCACAGCATACCTTTGTGTGGCACTGACAGGAACGGTGCAGTTGATTGTGGTAGAATGACATATGAGTCTTGGAATGACCATTGTTTGGCTTTGAAGATAGAGGTTTTGTTGTGCATCTGACATGAGAAACTTATTATTTTAAATGGACTCCAGAGCCAATTCAGATCCCTTTTCAAAGTCAATGGGAAACATCACGCTGTTTCAGTAGACGTTGGAGCAGGGCTGGAGGTGAAATAATAGGATCTTTCTGCAGTAATTGGTACCAAATTTTTGCAAGAGGACACATGATAAGAAAAGTTGGAATTTTGTACACATTCCTTTTTTCAGGGTATTAATAATAAATAAGCCTGCCTTGGATAGTTCAGTCTTAGTGCTTGGTTAGTGCTCGGATGAAGACCATCAATGAAGTCTAGGTTGCTACTCCGAGGGACCAGTGAAGTCTAGGTTGCTACTCCGGCAAACCACCTCTGAATGTCTCTTGCTTTGAAAACCCTATGGGGTTGCCACCAGTCTGCTGTAATTTGATGGCAAATGATAATAATAATTGAAAAGAATCATTGCGTCTTATGCATGTCTTAGGCATGTCTTATGCATGGAAGAAAAGTCAACTGAGATTGGCTGTAATGTATTTTCTGTGCTGAGTGGCCATGGTCTGGTAGTTTTTGCTCCTCACATTTCACCTGCTTTGATGGCTGACATCTTCAGAGGCATAATGCCATAAAACCGAACAACTCAAAGAGTCAACATTGGCACACTGACCTGGATTTGTATGTAGACATCATTTGTAACAAACAATTCAAAACAACATTTGTTCAAAGTTATTTTTGTTATTTCACACTTGTAAATTCACTTACACTAATGCTAACCCTATTCTAATATACTATAATGAAAAGATAAAGTGCATAATATATATAAAGTGCCAGTGTCAATAAATCATATCAATATACAATTTCATAATTTCATTCAAGATATAATGACAAAGGTCCATATGAGACTTCAAACTAATGAGTTCCAAAAATTTCTTAATATGTCCATATATTGTATGGTTTCAAAATGGAACTTCACAAATTTTCACCAACTGTATTGACAAACAATTATTCACAAGTCCATATGAGACCACACTGTTCAATTCCAACGGAAGTTTTGCATCTCCATTTTTATGTGATTTCCAAATGGAACTTCACAATAGAGCTGATATCTCCTGTACCTTGAGTCCATTCATGGATGGTACATATAAAAATGAGAATCCTGTATAGAATCGCACCACGCATCTGAATGCGTTTCCGAAGGTATCTTCCTCAGTATACCGATTCTGAATAGCTTGATTTCATCCTGGGGTTAACATTCTTATATAGTGTTGTCTTTCCCCTAGAGATCATCTTCAGAGGGGTGTCATGGTAAAACACAACTGGAAATGTGGTCGCAAGTGCAATTGCAAATGAACTCCACCCGGTCACATGCATCATGCCCCTGGTATTTCTTGCAGGTCTCCCATTTAAATCCTAGCCAGGGTCAAGGCTGTGAATGTATGACTGGCCCAAGATCACCCAGCAAGTTTCCATGGTAGATGGGGGATTGGAAGCTGCATTCCCCAGGTCCCAGCCCAACACTGCTGTGGATACAGAGGTAGACCACCTCTGTTCGTCTCTTGCCCAGAAAATCCTGCAGGGTCACCATCAGTCAGTTCTGACTTGACAACAAAAAAAAAAGTTTTTCAACCTGGATGAAGCTTGCGTAGTAGAGGTGGAGCCAGCTCCTCATTCTCTAATTGTTGCAATCTTGCCTATCAGCTGTTTTGGCAGGGACACAGCAAAGAACTGGATGCTCTTGATCAACCGACGGGAAGCATTTGGGCCTTTTGAAATGTGCTGGGTATGTGCTGTCCCAGCTGTTGGTTCTGGGGGAAAGAACTGTTAGATGTTGTTTAGAATTATGGATCTGCCCAGTAGTGTGTGTGAGTGCAGTTTATAGAAACTTCTCAAGATGCAGCTGGCCTTCACTCGAGCCAGGGCCTTCACGGCTCTGGCGCCGGCCTGGTGGAACACTCTCCCTCCAGCTGTCCGGGCCCTGCTGGACCTTGGGGATTTCCGCAGGGCCTGTAAGACTGAGTTGTTCCACCGGGCCTTTGGAGAGACCGGCCGCTGAGGGTGCCCCTGCTCCCTCCTCTTTACCCCCATGGGCCCTAATACCATCAGGACCCATTATTTCACATTAGGAGGGTTTCGTAAGGGCGCGGGCGATGTTTTAAGATATTACTGTTGTTTTAATTATTTGTATGTTTTTAACTGATGTTTTATCTGTACACTGCCCTGAACCCTTCGGGGATAGGGCGGTATACTAAATTTAATTATCATCATCATCATCATCATCATCATCATCATCATCATCATCAACAACAACAACAACAACAATAATAATAATAAAGAGATAAAATGTAAAAGGCAAAACTTACATTTATTCAAGCATCTCCAGTTCATAGCTTTGTTCCAAGAAAAAGGTAGATAGAAAGAAACCCTAGTCTAAGGAATACTTTCCCTATGAACAAGTGGGCACTCTACCGCACCATCAGGTGTGTGCAAGTGAGAGAGTGCTACAGTGGGAAGGCCCCACTGTGGCAGGCTGCCATTGACCATGCGCTCAGGTCAAAATCTAGGACAGAAGTGAAACCAGCATGGGGAAGAAAGGAAGTTAGTGGGCGGTCTCCTGGCCCAGACAAGGAGGGCAAACAAGAGAGGCAACATCACAGTTAGAGTGCGATACACAGCACCCCCCAGTGTCCAGGCATGCAGAAGTCGCTTATTCCAGCAGGAACATCACATACAGCCAGACGTGGAGTGAGGGGAAACTCCGCCCAGGGTGCACGCCTGAGGCGCCGCCCACCCCGAAACGCCCCAGGAATACCCTGACATGCCCCCTCCATGGCCTGGCCATGCCTCTGTCATGGCTCCACCGGGGCGTTGTGCCCCACCCTGTCCCGTTGACGCTACGCCTCTGCCTACAGCACCCACTTGTGTGTGCATCTTCTATTCCATCTAAGAAAATGCGCGTGGAAGTCTGCTTCAGTATGTTTATCATCTGTGGTGTTTTCCACATGGGCAGCCTTGCACAGTTTCCCTGCAGCTGCCGCTGATGATAAAGCAAAGCAGCAGTGGGGGCTTTGATGTGGCATATTTCCTCAGATTTTCCCTGGCCCAGTCCCCCAGTGCTTTTATTTTCCACATGCTTGCCCAAGAGAGATTATGTAACTAGTTCAAATCAATCTGGTCACCTGCATTTTTTGCCTTCCCCCCTGACTTGTAATAGGCTGTCCTCTATACCAGTGATGGAGAACCTATGGCACGGGTGCCAGAGGTGGCACTCAGAGCCCTCTCTGTGGGCACGCACACACAGAGTTCGTCATGCGGGGGGCGGAAAATCACCCCCCCACACACACACATCTAGGCTGGCCTGGGCCACTGAGCACAATGTGCATGCACTGCAGTGAGTAGGGAGGACTTGGCTGGTGGTCCTGGTGCCTGTGCTCTGGGTGGCTGCTCCCCAGGGAGGGGGAAGTGCAGAGGAGGCAGAGGTGCTAGAGAGGCACAGAGCGGTGCGCGCGGGACTTGCTGGAGAGTACAGCAGGCTCGCCGCTTCTCGAGCAGGTGGGGAGGAGGAAGAGGGAGCCAACCGGCTTTTTCTAAACTAAAACCTCAGCATTCAGGTTAAATTGCTGGGTTGGCACTTTGCGATAAACAAGTGAGGTTTGGGTTGCAATTTGGGCACTCGGTCTCAAAAAGGTTCGCCATCACTGCTCTATACCCTCACTGCTTGGAAGGTTAGGGCTTCCAGCCTCCAGGTGAGATGCCAGCCTCCAGGTGGGATCTCCATCACCCAGAATTACAGCTCATCACCAGACTACTGAGGTCAGTTCCCCTGGAGGAAACGGGTGTTTTGGAGTGTGAATTTTATGGCACTGTACCCCACGGAGGTCTCCGTCCTCCCCATACTCCATTGTCAGATCTCCAGGAATTTCCCAACCTGGAGATGGCAACCCACCCTCTCCCCCCACTTGTAAGGAAGATACAGACCTACAATTGACCATCTATTTCTGCCCTGGGTTTTGTCAACTTTTTGTCATGTGGTAACCAGAGCACCAGCAATTTCAAATCCAGGTCAGGAAGCAATTGATCCAATTGCACAAATTCTTAGGGGAAATGGTCTACTTTTGGCGTAAGTGGCTATGACAGCTGGATGTCTATTTACAAAAATCTTTCAAGAAGCTAACAGTGTGGTGGAGATTTCTGTTCCTCCGAAAGCCTTTCTTCTTGCAAGGTGGATAAAGATAGCCTCTTTCCCAAAATTCAGAATTTGCAAGAGACACCAGAGGGAAGCAATAGCAAGTCACCCCTGAGTCTCACTTCCCTTGCTGAGGTTGCCAGAAGTTGGCTGCAACTAGACGGCATTGTACACACACAACAGTCACCTATCCAACCTGCTTTTGAAAGCCCTGCTGCATAGAGGATTCCACAGAGTTAGGGTCAGTTTATTTATACAATCAAGCATTTATTTTATTAGGACTATATCTTTCTTCATCCTATGAACTGTGGGCGACTTACTGCCATTTCGCCATTTCCACCAAATATAACTTCTTCTCTCCCAAAGGGGTCACAGCATAAGACAATAAAGAAAATGTGGTGTGTGTGTGTGTGTGTGTCTCTGTGTATGACACAAAGACCAATAAAAGCAAAGATGCATCTAGATAAATGAAGAAGAAGAAGAGTTTGGATTTATATCCCCCCTCATCTCCTGCAGGAGACTCAAAGGGGCTTACAATCTCCTTGCCCTTCCCCCCTCACAACAAACACCCTGTGAGGTGGGTGGGGCTGAGAGAGCTCCGAGAAGCTGTGACTAGCCCAAGGTCACCCAGCTGGCGTGTGTGGGAGTGTACAGGCTAACCTGAATTCCCCAGATAAGCCTCCACAGCTCAGGCGGCAGAGCTGGGAATCAAACCCGGTTCCTCCAGATTAGATACATGAGCTCTTAACCTCCTACGCCACTGCTGCTCCTAAATATGAGTCTTTAAAGAGATTGAACCTAAATATGAGTCTTTAAAGAGATTGAACCTAAATATGAGTCTTTAAAGAGATTGTTCTGCAGTATATGTTGTATATCTTATGTAGGATCATACTTTCTCAATTAGTTCCAACATCCTGGCTAGGAAATACAGCATATCCTAATTATTAACATATTATAATATATCCTACCAGACCTTTAGAATACGTTGTACTTGAAGGCGTATTTTTACTGCTGTATGATGCCCTGTTCTCACCAGTGAATATGAAAACAAAGGATGTTCTCCAGTGGAAAGAAGGGAGGCTATAACAGCAGAACACAATCTCTTTGAAGACTGACATGTAAACAGCTGGAGTTCACAGGCTTCACAAAGGAAACTGAAAGGTCAAAATGACTCAGAAGATGCATGGTACCCCATGGAGATGAGCATGGAACTGGGCACAATTTTTCCATTACAAGGCTGAGCAAATTGCCTAGAAGAACTCTTTGCATACCTTATTATTTATAGTAGCACTGTGCAAATAGCATTTACTTGGGAGAAGATGAACAAGTGAGGAATTCTGCCTCTGCTTCCTCCAGTCCTATTCTGCCAGTCTAACTGGGGCGTCATATTGGTACAACCAGTCTTTTCTTAATCATTCAGACCTCCCAACTGAGGCATATCCCCCCCCCCCCACACACACACACACAAGTAAATAGGGTAGGATGTTTGCATTGCTTTTTTAAAAAATCCATTTCTGAGAATGGTAGTGGGGGTAATAGTTACATAGTTCTGGTATAGTGGTTAAGTGGTGTCGTGGTTAAGTGCAGATGAACTCTAATCTGGATAACCAGGTTTGATTCCCTTCTCTCCCCTATGAGCAGCAGACTCTACTTTGGGGAACCAGGTTTGTTTCCCCACTTCCACATGCAAAGCCTAATGGGTGACCTTGGGCTAGTCACAGTTCTCTCCGAACTCTTTTAGCCCCACCTGCTTCACAAGGTGTCTGTTGTGGGAAGAGGAAGAGAAGGAGTTTTCACACCACTTTGAGACTCCTTATGGACCCCTTCCGCACATGCAGAATAATGCACTTTCAATCCACTTTCAATGTACTTTGCAGCTGGATTTTACTGTGCAGAATAGCAAAATCCACTTGCAAACAATTGTGAAAGTGAATTGAAAGTGCATTATTCTGCATGTGCGGAAGGGGCCAAAGTTGAAGAAAAGTGAGGTCTAAATCCAAACTCAGATTCTTCTCCTTCTCCCATTCCTCAACATTGAGCCTGCGGAGAGACTTTGGGCCTGTCACAGTTCTCTCCGAACTCTCTCAGCCCCATCTACCAAACAAGACGTCTGTTGTGGGAATAGGAAGGGAAGGAGATGGTAAGCTTCTTTGAGACTCCTTATGGTTCAGAAAAGCAGGGTATAAATCTAAACTCTTAAACTTTTCTATTTCAGAAAAAAAAATCTTAATATCTTATATACTCGCTTATAAGTCTACTTTTTCAGCACATTTTTTGTGCTGAAAAAGCCACCCCTCGACTTATATGCGAGTGGAGTCCCACTTAATTCTTGTGTGGTGTTCCCCCTCTCCCGTCTTCACTCTCTCCTGTCTTCTTCTCTGCCTCCCCCCTTTCAGCCGCTTTCTCTGCCTCCTCTTCTTCGCTCTCCTCTGTCTTCTTCTCTGCCTTCCCCTTTTCAGCTACTTTCTCTGCCTTCTTGGCGACAGCTGGCCCCTGGCTCTTGGCGGGTGACAGCCAGTCGACCTGGGTGAGCTGGACAAGCTGCGGGATGGAGAGGTCGGTGGCAGAGACCTTGGGATTGGTGAGATGGAGGATCAGTAGCAGAGACTTCCAAATAGCGCCCGACCGTATCTATTTTTACTTTTGAAATTTACCAGTAGCTGTTGCATTTCCCACCCCAGACTTACACTCGAGTCAATAAGTTTTCCCAGTTTTTTGTGGTAAAATTGGGTGCCTCGACTTATATTTGGGTCGACTTGTACACGAGTATATACGGTAAGTCCAGAGAAAAATGATTTGAAAAACTAAACTACTAACATGCCTTTGTGCAGCAGCTAAATGTTAATGCAGCCCACAAGAAGAATAAATATGGTTGCCAACATCCTGGAGGGACCTGGAGTTAAAGAAATGCAGCTGTTGTCTAGACCATAGAGATCAATCCCACTGCATAAAGTGGTGGCTTCGGAGGGCAGACTCTATGGCGTAGGAGTGCACTTTTTTATACCTAGATAGCTATGGACTACAATTCCCATCAGCCCCTGCCAATTGGCCATGCTGGCAGCGGCTGATGGGAATTGCAGTCCATAACATCTGGAGTGCCAAAGGTTCGCCACCACTGCTCTATGGGATCACATTCCCGCTGAGTTCCCTCTATTCTGCTCTCCCATCGCACTACCCCCAATTCCCTGGGAATTTTTCAAGCTGAAGCTAGCAACCCTAATTTTGCCTTCTCCTTCTCCCATTCCTCAACATTGAGCCTGTGGAGAGACTTTGGGCCTGTCACAGTTCTCTCCGAACTCTCTCACCCCCATCTACCAAACAAGAAGTCTGTTGTGGGAATAGGAAGGGAAGGAGATGGTAAGCTGCTTTGAGACTTCGTATGGTTCATCTCTCTTAAACAAAATGAATTGCAGCCACTAATGCTGTATAGGTTTCCATCAGAGAAGCTTCTGTTGTGACTAAAAGTGGCTATAAAAATTTGACCGTTTAATTTAATATTGGACCTTTCTGCACAGATCATCAAAAACATTTCTAAAACATTTTCAACCTTCAAGGGAGGATATTTTGAAAAAAGGTTTCAAATGAAAAGAGTCACTTAAAACATTCTGAGGCTGGAAATAAAAGGCTTTCAGGATGTAAGGGGGGAAACAATGTGGAACTCCGCGGAGGAAACAGTTTATTTTTTTGCTTCAAAACGTTTTAAAAGGTTTTTGCAGAAAGGGCCATAGAGAGAAGCGGGGGCGGGGGGGGGGGCTCAGAGAAAGGTCATTTTCAAACATGTCAATCAACACTAAACACACAAGGTCAAATAGGAATGTTTTACCTCCAGAAGTTATGCAGACTTTCCTGTGTCTTAAAAGGAAGGGGGTTTCTGGAAATGGATAGACATTTTAGTCATACACAGGCAAATTCGTAGCTGCAATGGGGACATCCAGGGCAGCTTGTCCTGGGTGCCGACATTGCAGTCATGCGAGGAGAGGCGGGGCCAGGGGCCTGTTGGGGCGTGTCTGAGGTAGGGCGGGGGCAGGGACAGAAGTGGGATTCAGGGAGTTCCGAAGGTTCTGTAGAACCTGTTGTTAAAATTCAAAATATCACTTTTTAAATACTTAACATATTTTTCATAAATATTAATATTTTAATACTTAAAATAAAAAAGTGATATTAAAAATATTTTTAATACTTTTAAACGGTCACTATTTGAATCCCACCACCATTGGAACCTGTTGTTAAAATGTTTGAATCCCACCACTGGGCAGGGAGGGTACGCATGGACAGTTTATGCCCTGGGCGCAGTTTCCCCTCCCTTCGTCACTATATACAGGATATGATGGTATAATTTAAGAAGACAATCAGTTGGTGTTGAGAATATAATCGGGCAGGAAGTTAGCAGCGCAGTACAGAGGAAAAGAAGACGAGTAGAAGAGTTGGATTTATACCCCCCTTTGTTTCTTGTAAGGCTTACAATCTCCTTTCTCTTCCCCCTCACAACAAACACCCATTCCAGCCCCGGGTTTTCCATAATTGAAGAAAAAATGGCCTCTATTGGACTGTCAGTGGATTCACTTTGCCCTTTGTCCTATTCAGAAGCTTATAGGAAATTAAAAGGTCAACTATTGGATAGAGAGTTCTCTACCCTAATCACCGCAGCCAAGAAAACGTGCTCTCCCCTGTATTTTCTCCTCCCATTTGAACGGGCCACTTGGCACACTACCTGTATTGCTTAATAAACTGGTGGTTCAAAGGAGAGCCATAATGCTCGCCAGGTTTAATGTTATGCCTTCTGCCTTGTTACATGGCAGATTTAATAAGCAAGAAAGGGCTAAAAGATTGTGTCCATGTAACGATGGCTCAGTTGAATCTCTGGCCCACCAATTACTGCACTGTCTCAGATTCAAGGAAATCAGGTCCAAGTATGTGAATCTTACTCCTTTACATTTACCCCATCTCCCCGATTTAATTAGATTACACTACTTGTTGGACAATCCTGATCCTTCTCTCTGTGTGATAGTGGCAGACTTTCTCCTGGAAATTACTAAATGCCAGTAGATTTCCTTCGACCTAACATTTATTTCCTGTATTGGATATGCTTTTTAATCCGTTTTTTAATTGTTGTTGTACTGTTGTCTATGACAATAAAGGCTTGCTTCTAAAAGAGATAGGTGGGGCTGAGGGAGCTCAGAAGAACTGTGACTAGCCCAAGGTCACCCAGCTGGCGTGTGTTGGAGTGCACAGGCTAATCTAGTTCCCCAGATAAGCCTCATCCTTCCTGGAGCCAGTGCACCCCTGCATCTTCATAAGTCCCCATTCCACAGGCGCATTGGTGGAGGGACTACTTGTGTAGCTGGCGGGGCTGCAGGGCACCCGGCCCAGAAGCTTCTGCTTGTTCCCAGGCCTGCTGGGGCAGAAAGCTGTGCGACTGTGCCTGGGGGCATTCCAGGGTTGAGTCAGGGGGTGGAGCAGCAGTGGCGTAGGAGGTTCAGAGCTCGTGTATCTAATCTGGAGGAACTGGGTTTGATTCCCAGCTCTGCCGCCTGAGCTGTGGAGGCTTATCTGGGGAATTCAGATTAACCTGTACACTCCCACACACGCCGGCTGGGTGACCTTGGGCTAGTCACAGCTTCTCGGAGCTCTCTCAGCCCCACCCACCTCACAGGGTGTTTGTTATGAGGGGGGAAGGGCAAGGAGATTGTAAGCCCCTTTGAGTCTCCTGCAGGAGATGAGGGGGGATATAAATCCAAACTCTTCTTCTTCTTCTTAGTCAGTTTTTACTGCCCTAGTCCCTGCACACACAGGCATATCTCTGCCTCTCGATACGGGGGAATTTTCGAAGTGTTTTTCTTTTTTAAATTGTGGGACTTCTCGAACCCAGGAAAGTCCTTTAGAGGGGGCAGAACGGCATTGGAACCGTGCTGTCCCCACCTTCCCAACAGCTCTGGATTGGGCTGCCAATAGAAAAACCTCTAAGGATAAAAAGGCCCAAATTGGGTTGCTAACTCTAGGTCAGGAAACTTCTGAAGATTTGAAGGTGAAGTCTGAGGAGGGCAGATTTTGAGGAGGGGAGGGAATTTAGTAGGGCTTAATAGTGATGCTATAGAGTCTGCCCTCCAAAGAAGAAGAGTTTGGATTTATATCCCCCCTTTCTCTCCTGCAGGAGACTCAAAGGGGCTGACAATCTCCTTGCCCTTCCCCCCTCACAACAAACACCCTGTGAGGTAGGTGGGGCTGAGAGAGCTCCGAGAAGCTGTGACTAGCCCAAGGTCACCCAGCTGGCATGTGTGGGAGTGTACAGGCTAATCTGAATTCCCCAGATAAGCCTCCACAGCTCAGGCGGCAGAGCTGGGAATCAAACCCGGTTCCTCCAGATTAGATACACGAGCTCTTAACCTCCTACGCCACTGCTGCTCCTCTGCTCCTCAAAGCAGCCATGATCTCCAGAGGAATTGGTCTCTGCAGTTTGGAGATCAGTTGCAATTCTGGGCAATTTCCAGGCCCCACCTGGATGCGGAAAACCCCTAGGTCAGCGGTAGGGAACCTGCGGCTCTCCAGATGTTCAGGAACTACAATTCCCATCAGCCCCTACCAGCATGGCCAATTGGCCATGCTGACAGAGGCTGATGGGAATTGTAGTTCCTGAACATCTGGAGAGCCGCAGGTTCCCTACCCCTGCCCTAGGTTAAAACTTTTTAGGGTTTTCCAGGTAGCAACATTTGCAAGATCACCATTCAAAGGTGACTAAAAATATCTGGATTTCCTTTCTTGTTCATGAAGATACTTCCAAGCAGTGAATTCCTCAATATTTATGATCTGCACATCAAAGATGCCTAGCACTGGTGTGTCTGGGGCAAAGATGCAGTTTATTAATTTGATTTGATTTATGTAACACCCTTCCTCATATTGGCTCGGGGTGCCATTTGACATCGTAAACGTCGAACACAATAAATACTATAAAATCCCATAAAATGGTATTTCAGTGATAAGTAACACAATTTTTACATATTACTTTTAAAAAATACAGTCCAATCATGTGTGGCGCTATGTGTAACATAAAGAAATATCAGATCATTACGAAAAGGACTCATACTCAAACAAGGAGAATAGTTGTTGTTGGATGTTGGATGCTATGGTGTGTTTCCTTTGACACATTTGTCATAGGTTCACCATCACTGGTGTACAGAATCCCTGACAATGTTTATCCAGTTGCTGCTTGTAGACTTCCAAATCCAAATCCAAATCCAAAACCTTTATTAGGCATAAAACCGGAGTGTGCCATGAATTCCAAATACAATAAAAAGATCATTATTGCACAACTTGCAGTACACAGAGTAAAAATGTAGCAACAGCTTCAGAGATTTCAGCATTAGAGTTATTTAGAAGCTTAGCCATTTTTATCTTATCAGAAAGGAGCATAAATCCTGTTGGTAATACAGTTCTCAAATCAGTTCTGATGTTGTAGACTTCCAATGAGGGGGAGCTCACAACCTCCCTAAGCCCATTCCACAGTATTTTTTTTCTAATATCCAGCTGCTAAGTCATTCGCTGTCCGAGGGTGGATCTCTTTTGTGCAAGGCCTTTTACCAACAATACACACTACTCAATTGCTGGGGTAATAAATTGGCTATAGCCATTTTATTGAGCAGAAGCGTGAGGCTAAGCATGGGTCTGGATCTGGTCATACAGGTACGTGCTACAGCTCAGCAGGGCGGGTGCCCCGTCCTGAGCTTCATTCCACTGTGGGGCTCTGCCTGGCGGACGCTCTTGGTGTCCCAGTTCGGCAGGGGAGGTCACCTCTTGCCGCTGTTGCCGTTCCCGAGGGGAAGGCCTAGCTCCTTAGCTCCCTTCCCCTTGCAGAGACATACCCCTGCGCCAAACCGCCAAGAACTAAGCTATGACAAAATAAGCATGCATTAACATAGAAAATAGGGAGAGGCAGGTGGTCAAATCGTCAGCCGGCGAGCACATGACCCAAACAAAGGAGGTCAAACCGTTTTAAAGTCTCGGCTCGCCCCTCCTTTCTTCCAGTGACGCTAGCCCTTTCCAAGCATGGCTCCCCTTCCCCTTCCGCCCCTACCAGAGTGGCATCACCTGGCCTCGCTTTCCCCCACCCCCTGCAGCAACCACACCCCGTGGTGATTCACAGGCATCTTTGTCCTGCTGCCAACAGGGGCAGCTCCCTGTCCGGTGTCAGCTTTTCAAATACTGTCTAACTGATAACCTTTCAAATACTTACAGAGAGCAATGATGCCCCCCCCCCACTCATCTTCCTTTTCTCCTGACTGAATGAGCCCAAATTCCTCAGCTTTTCCTCATTGCTCTCCTCTGCACTCGCTCCATTCTGTCCACATCTGTTTTACATGAGACCTCCAGGATTCACACAGCACTCCAGATGTGACTTGAGTGATGCGGTGTACAGCAGGATTATTGACGTCTTGCAATCTGAATGTTACGCCTCTATTGATATACCCAATCCAATCCAATCCAAAAACCTTTATTAGGCATAAACCAGAAGTACCATACATTCCAAATACAAAAACAGGATCATTGTTACATATCATGTAGAACATGGATTAAAAATGTAGCAACTGCTTCAGAAATGTCTACATTAGGGCTGTTCAATAGCTTAGACATTTTTTGTTTGTCTGAGAGAAACATAAATTCTAGAGGTAGTAAAGCTCCCAGATCGGTTCTAATATCATTATACCTCGAACAGTAAAGCAGGATATGAGGGATTGAGTCCATAGCGTTGGGACAGTACCGACAGCAACGCTCACTTTGTGGGATGTTAAGGAAACAACCTTGAAGATAGACAGAGGGGAATGAGTTGCACCTTGCTCTTGTCATGACCCCTCTGCACTTATAATTAACAAGCTGTTCTAAGTATACAGCAGGGCTAGATTTCGGGGGTGTGATCCCAAAGTATAGAGGGGAACAGGAGCTTTGTGCAGCACTCAGGAGAGATTGGTATTCCTGGTCGTACAGTCTGATCTTTAGATGATGGTAAATTTCCGTGGCGGGAAGCATATTATTATTATTATTATTATTATTATTATTATTATTATTATTATTATTATTATTATTATTATTATTATTATTATTATTATTATTATTATTATTATTATTATCTATATTTATAAACCGCCCTCCCCCGAAGGGCTCAGGGCGGCGAACAAACAAATAGATAGAGCACAAATAAAATCAAATTTTATATGAAGAGACTCCCATGAGAAACCCAAGGAGAAGATTTTTTTTTCAATATGGAGCCACCACTTAGAAAGCTGAAGCTCCCTCATTTCTAGCAAAGATATACCCCAAGACCTCATTAATCTTTCTCCTTAGTGCACCATCCTGGCTGCTCATATTTAGCTTACAGTCCACCCATACCTCAAGGTCTTATTCGCACACATTGTTACCCAGAAGTGTATCCCCCATCCAGTATGCGTGCTTCTCTTTTTTGTTCCCCACAGGTAGAACTCAGCACTTACCTTGTTGAATTGCAACTTGTTCACATCTGCCTACTTTTCAAGTATGTTCAGATGTCATTGGATTCTATCTCTATCTTTTGAAGGGTTTGCTACTCCTCCCAGTTTGGTGCCATCTGCAAATTTAACGAGTAGTCCCTCCACTTACTCATCCAGGTTATTTATAAAAAATATTGAAAAGTACTGAGCCCAGAACTAAGCCCCATGGCACCCCACTAGACATCTCTATCTAATATTCCTCGTATTTGGTTCTCCAACTAGTTCCATATCCACAGTCCTCCAGTTTACCCATCAGAACATCATGGGGAATCTGTCAAAAGCTTTCCTGAAATCCAGGTGAACAACATCAATGATGCTCCCATGAGGTCTGGTAGGACCTGTTGGGGACAAATCCATGATGAATTTCCAAGATTACCATGTTTTCCTTCAGATGCTTGTAGATCAGTGGTTCTCAACCTTCCTAATGCAGCGACCCTTTAATACAGTTCCTCATGTTGTGGTGACCCCCAACCCTAACATTTATCCATTTTACAGGTGAACACTGATGCAGAGAGTTTTAGGCGATTCCTGTGAAAGGGTCGTCCGACCCCCAAAGGGGTCACGACCAGCAGGTTGAGAACCACTGTTGTAGATTGACCCCTTTAAAATTTGCTCCAAACAGATGTCACACCGATTGGCCTGTAGTTTCCTGCATCATCACTCCTCCCTTTTTGAAGGTTAGGATAACATTCAACTTCCTCCAGTCTTATGACACAGCTCCTGTCCTCTGAGGGGTCTGGAAGATGATGGTCAAAGCTTCTGCAAGCTCTCTTTGAGCACTCTCAGGTGCATACCATCTGGCTCAGGTATTTGTACTTACCTAGTGCAGCCAGGTGCCTTTTAACAGCCTCTCTGTCTATGTCAACCAGCAGCCCAGACACCATGTCTTGCCTATTACCATTTCTAGGTCTGTTCTCTTCTTCAGGGGAAAAACTGAAGCAAAATAGTCATCAAGCCATTCTGCTATCTCTCTGTCCTCTGCCCGGGTTTCTCCATTTTCACCCAACAGTGGGCCTATAGCCTCTTTTACCTTGCATCTACTTCCCACATAACTGAAAAAGCTTATCTTGTTGAAGCAAACCTCTCTGGTCTCCCCTGAGCTCTCGGATGGCTGACCTACAGTGTCTAGCAACCAGTGGCATACTGACAGAAAATGGTGCCTGGGGAAAGAACTGAGTTTTCTTTCCCCCACCCCCACCCCAGGTGGCCCGTGGGGCAAGGAGGCTGAGGCTGGCAAAAGCCAGGAGCCTGTGGGACTCACTTTCTCAACTTGCTTTGCCACCCAGCAGGGCCACCCAGAAGACATGCAGATGGGGCAGTGGCGGGGTTGGCCCAGCGGCATTCTCGGGGCAGCCAACTGGGCATGCTATCCACAGGGGGTGGGCCCTTCTTTCCCCAGAGAGCACCAGCTACGCAGGACCCAGGGGGAAGGAGGAGGAGTGTGAGGGCAATTTTCCGCCCCCACGTGACTAAATGGATTCCACCCAGGGACATTTGTCCCCATATGTTCCCCTGGGCACTACACCCCTGCTAGCAACTCTCAGACACTCTTCTTTAGAAGTATGTCCTTCCCTCCATTTTTTTGAATATTTCCTTTATCTTTCCTAGTTCATCACAGAGTTGTCTGTTCATCCACACTGGGTGGGAAAGAGATACCCTACCATGTTTCTGCCTTGTTGGAATAGTGATGAGTTTGCAAGAATGCAAGGAGCAGCAGTGGCGTAGGAGGTTAAGAGCTCATGTATCTAATCTGGAGGAACCGGGTTTGATTCCCAGCTCTGCCACCTGAACTATGGAGGCTTATCTGGGGAATTCAGATTAGCCTGTACACTCCCACACATGCCAGCTGGATGACCTTGGGCTAGTCACAGCTTCTCGGAGCTCTCTCAGCCCCACCCACCTCACAGGGTGTTTGTTGTGAGGGGGGAAGGGCAAGGAGATTGTAAGCCCGTTTGAGTCTCCTGCAGGAGAGAAAGGGGGGATATAAATCAAACTCTTCTCTCTTCTTCTTCTTCTTCTTCTTCTTCTTCTTCTTCTTCTTCTTCTTCTTCTTCTTCTTCTTCTTCTTCTTCTTCTTCTTCTTCTTCTTCTTCTTCTTCTTCTTCTTCTTCTTCTTCTTCTTCTTCTTCTTCTTCTTCTTCTTCTTCTGGGAGAGCCCACACAGATTCAATCCCAGGCCACCAAAATTAGCAGGCACTGAGGGAAAGACTGTTCTCTGCCTCACATTCCAATGCCTGAGACACAACCAAGTGGGCCATTGATTACAAGATAGCTTCATGTACCAAATGCGTCATACTTTGTGCAAGAAGTTGGAATGAACCAACCCAGGATAAGTAACGCCTGATCAGGCGTCACAAGCTGCAGTATGAAAACAAGAAATTTAATCTCAGAAGTTTCATGCTGGTTGAGATACTCCCCCCCCCCTTTTGCTTTGACTTTCAAGGAGCGTTGCTCATGAGGCACAAGGTATTTAGGACAAACATTTCCCAGGGTAATGATGCGTAAGGTGTGAACAAGAAGACTGGTAGATGCTAAGCCAATTAGAAAAGGTAAAAGTGGTTTAGGCCAACAGACAAACCGAGGAAAAAGCAAGCAAACAATTCTGGTTTGGCGAGAATTTCTCCGCGATAAGCCCGAGGGAATTTCCAGGACAGGGACTGCAGAATCGAGACCTCCTTAGTAGATGGACTAAAAGCAGACGGATGATGGCTGGCTTGCAAACAGTTTCCTTTCAGCCGCAGTCCCAGCATGCCATTCCAACATACTCTGGCTCCCTTCCATCAGGCCCGGAAATAAAGGTTCTTTTTTTGGTAGCATGCTTTGCATTTCCAAACACTAGACGGACATCTCTGTATTTGTCTGGGGAAGTGGCGCTGCTCTCCTCTCGCTCTCCGAAACACAGAGTGAGAGAGGACAATCCTAGGAACGCTTTCCTAAGCCCCATTTAAGAGACCTGTGTAGGATTCTGAATTGGCTTACTTAGGATTGCTCTCCAATGGATACTTGAGTGCTGTTGGTCCTGAATACTTATTGATTTTAAACAAGTGGTTTGCTAATGAGGATGATTGAGGGACTGGAGCACCTTCCTTATGAGGAGAGGCTGCAGCGTTTAGGACTCTTTGGAGAGGAGACGTCTGAGGGGGGATATGATCGAAGTCTATCAAATTATGCATGGGGTAGAAAATGTTGACAGAGAGAAATTTTTCTCTCTTTCTCACAATACTAGAACCAGGGGGCATCCATTGAAAATGCTGGGGGGAAGGGAAGAATTAGGACTAATGAAAGGAAACACTTCTTCACGCAACGTGTGATTGGTGTTTGGAATATGCTGCCACAGGAGGTGGTGATGGCCACTAACCTGGATAGCTTTAAAAGGGGCTTGGACAGATTTATGGAGAAGTCGATTTATGGCTACCAATCTTGATCCTCTTTGATCTGAGATTGCAAATGCCTTAACAGTCCAGGTGCTCAGGAGCAACAGCCGCAGAAGGCCCTTGCTTTCACATCCTGCATGTGAGCTCCCAGTGGCACCTGGTGGGCCACTGCGAGTAGCAGAGAGCTGGACTAGATGGACTCTGGTCTGATCCAGCTGGCTTGTTCTCATGTTATTATGTTCTTATGTTCCCCTCTTCTGACTGACTCAGCATCTACAGCCTCCTTATTGGTCGACCAAAAGATGATATGTTTTGTTAAAAATGTTTGGTATTTGCAAGTGTCTGTCACAACCAGTCATGAAAGGGTTAACACCTGTTTGTATGCAAACAGGATGCCGAGGTGATTTTGTAATGACTATATCTATTGATTAGCTATTGTTATGCCCTCTGCCCTATTAAAGGGTATAGTAACCTAGAAAAATCTGCAAGGTTATGCAGCTGCAAATCCAATGTGGTTGAAACTCTGGCCCGCCAACTTCTGCACTGCACCAGATTTGTTAAAATCAGATCCAAATATATCAATTTATATCCTCTTTTCCAATCTGGGCTGCCAGATCTGATTAGGTTATCTTTATTGTTGAACGACTCTGACCCTGGTTTTTGTGAAGAGATATGGAGTATGGAGATTTCTGAGAATATCTAATAGTATGTATCTGTTATGGTCCTTTTGGGACTTTTTTTGCTTTTATTACCGATGTATTCATTTTGCTTTCTGATTATGCCAATAAAGGCTAACGTATGTATACACTTCCCTTTCTCAACCACGAGGAGGAGTCTATTGGTCAATCAGATAGCCGGTAGTGTTAGTGAGCATGTTAGTGAGCACATACATCATAAGTTATACAGATAACTTGTTTTCTTTGTTCTAGCAGAATAGAACAGAATGGACTAGAGAAAGCACTAAGATATATAGTGCTTTAAAAACCTAATTGGCCCTTGAGCGCTTGGATTTTTCAAGGGCCAAGAGTTACACGTTTTTGGGACAATGAACAAAAAAATCGCCCTATGCCTGTGGCCTTGGTGGGTGGTTCCAGTGGAGGAGTAGGATCCAGGAGACGCAGTGTTTGAATCTCTGCTCCGCCATGGAGGTTCTCTAAGTGACCTTGACTGAGTCATTCCCGCTCTCAGCCTATCTTACCTCACAGGGTCATGGATGTGAGTCTAGAAGGGAGGGGGGGGGGAAACAATGTTGTCAACATCTAAATCAATAATAGGATGTACAGGTGGTCAGGGAATGCTACTGAGTTTTGGAAACGCCTTGTTTTGATGTGAAAATCCTGATTTCTGTCATGGGTTCCCTCTCTCTGCTTGGGACAAGTTGGCCTTTGTCTTTTGCCAGATAAACCATGGTAGTGAAATTCGACATTACTGTTAAAATTGATGCCAAGTTTTGCTTTAGTTGTATAAATATGACATAAAAGTCACACCGGAAATCCCAGTGAAGAAACTGAGCACAATGAAAAGGCAAAGGTCAGATTGCTGCCTCCTTGCTCAGCATTACTGGCCGGAGCACGTGCACCAGTATCAAGATGGAGGCATATCAAAAAGACATGCTCTCCCTTTTAACTAGAAGCTGTAATGTTGCTCTTTTGCCAATAGATGGTGCTGTGTTCAGAAGCAGACTGCCAACTGTGTACCTACTGTTATTCTACCTTGCTCTTAGCAATAAAGTTGCTCTTCTGTTCAGTGGTGTACCTAAGCAAACTGGCGCCCTGGCCAAAACCTGAGTTTGATGCCCCCCCATTGCTGGAGCAGCCTGGTCGTGGCACTCACGCTTCCTGGACAGCCCCAGCAGCCCAAGTTCACTGGAGGTGGAGCTCCCCATCCTCCTGCTCTGCCTCTGATGGCTCATGGGCCACCGTACAGACTGGTTGGGGCTCAGCCAGAGTAGACGGGGCTTAGAAATCAGGCACCCCCATATCACTACAAATTTCTGCACCTTGGACAACTGCCCACTTTGCCCAATGGGCAGTACGCCACTGCTTCTGTTAAGTATCCAGTTTGGCCAAGATACTAATAGGGAATAAGATGACATTCAGAAGAACACATCTGAAAGCATTTTGGAACAAGGTTCACAAAGTACAATTTTAAACAAAGTATGGTATTGTATTTTTTTGTTTGGGGGCAGAAGGGTTTGCTGTGAAGTCACAGCTGAAATGCCAAATCTATAGGTTCATAAAGAAGGAGAAGAGTTTGGATTTAAACCCACCTTTGTCTCCTGTAAGGAGTCTCAAAATGGCTTTCAGAGCGGCTTTCAAACTCCTTCCCTTCCTCTCCCCACAACAGACACCCTGTGAAGTCAGTGGGGCTGAGAGAGTTCTGAGAGCTGTGATTAGCCCAAAGTCATCCAGCAGGCTTCATGTGTAAGAGTAGGGAAACAAACCTGGTTCACCCGATTAGAGTTTGCCGCTCATGTGGGGGAGTGGGGAATCAAACTTGGTTCTTCAGATCAGAGTCCACTGCTCTTAACAACTATGGCTCCTACCTTTAATATGACACAAGCATTGAATTTAGGAATCTTCTGAAATTCTCTCAGTTTTAACTACAGATTAGGGCTCCCACTCAGGTGTTCAACTTAGGAATGCTTGGCCATTAGAACATCTCACATACCCCACATTTTCCTCGAACACACAGAAATGTCGTATATGAATGGGATGAACATGTACATTTTATGTTTTGTATTTTATAGATAGAATTTATATGTAAATGTAGCCACAGGTTTTAACAACATAGCATAAAACCAAATCAATAAAAGAGATACAGTAAAATAAAAACATACAATAAGACAAAACAAATACATACATACATAAGCCTTTATTGGCATAATCAGAAGCAGATACATAAATAGATAATAAAAGCAGAAGGTCCCGCAAGGACCATATCAAATACGTGCTACTGAGAGCTCTCAGCTATCTCCGTAATAAAATTAGTGACCTCTTCACAAAAACCAGGGTCCGGGTTATTCAACAATAGAGATAACCTAGTCAGATCAGGCAGCCCAGATTGAAAGAAAGAATATAGAGTGGTATATTTAGATGTGATTTTATCGAATTTGGTGCAGTGCAAGAGTTGGTGGGCCAGGGTTTTGACCACATTAGACTTGCAGCTGCATAGCCTTGCATAATTATCTAGGTTATTGTACCTACCCTTTAGTAGGGCAGAGGGCATAACGTTAAATTGTGCAATGGTAAGGGCTCTCCTTGCACGTGGGTTTGTTAGGGCATAGAGGTAATAGAGAAGAAAACGAAAGGTGAGGGGGAGAAAAGGAAAGCACATATACTGGATGGGCTACCTCCCGAAAAACACTCGCCCCAAACAAGGAAGTACAACAAACTAATTTATAGCGTAAAGATCGTAAATAAGATGTGCTGGAGAAGCGTTCAGCGTTCTTCTAGCAGTTTGGAAAGGGCTTGACTTCTCCAGCATGTCTTATTTACAATCTTCTTCTGGCGGTTGGTAAGCGACTGGCTCCCACATGTCTTGCCTACGTGATTTATCTACACCATCACAAACTGACTATTGAAGTATTGTTGAAGGCTTTCACGGCCGGAATCACTTGGGTGCTGTGTGGTTTCCGGGCTGTATGGCCGTGTTCTAGCAGCCGGGTTATTCAACAATAGAGATAACCGTCAGGAGAGAATGCTGCTAGAACACGGCCATACAGCCCGGAAACCACACAGCACCCAAGTGACTATTGAAGTGTTGCTTCTACTCATGAATGGTCTCCCATCTGTGGGATTTATGAATGAACTTGATTCCAACTGTATAAGAATGTGTTTACAATACTATTAATGTATTTAGACTTGTTATTCATGCTATAAATTAGTTTGTTGTACTTCCCTGTTTTGGGCGAGTGTTTTTTCTGGAGGTAGCCCATCCAGTATATGTGCTTTCCATAGAGGTAATAGGCCATACAGCTCTGCTCAAATGGGATTGAGAATTGTGTTGGAGAGCAGGTTCGTTTAGCTGCCATATGTAAATTTACAAATTCCAGATCTAAAAGCCGATCTCTAATCCTATTGTACGCTTCTGAACAGGACATTAAGTAGAGTGATTCAATAGGCAAGCCAATGGATATGATCTTTCTCTCGATTAGAGAGAACCAAGGGTTAGCCAAACTGATCCAAACAGTGAACCATGTTCTGAATGTTCCCCAGTCTAAGTTTTTTCCACCAAGATAAAACACAATAATAGTTCCATAGACAAAAAAAAGTAGTGGCAGATCTATATTTGAGGGTTGGCAAGCAAAAATGTTTTCCTTATTTAATTGATAAATGCATGAAAGCGACAACCCTATATGTAATCACTGGGTTTACATCTGTCAAAAGAAAACAGATGTGATCCTCATTGTCCTCTAAAACCTGGGGAAATAGTCTAGATGAGGGGTCTGCAACCCGCGGCTCCGGAGCTGCATGCGGCTCTTTCAGCCTTATACTGCTGCTCTGCGTGGCCTGGAGGTCGGAGGGTAGCATGGGCGTGTCCCTCCAGGAAAAGTGAGTGGAGGGACCAAACTGGAGGCGGCACCGTGCGGAGCTGCCTCTCCAGCTCAGTAGATCTTTGGGGCTGAGGAAAACAGGTCCAAATGGCTCTTTGGGTGGTAAAGGTTGCTGACCCCTGGTCTAGATCTAGTACTGACATATAATGGACAATAGAAAAAGTAATGGGCAAGAACTCACATGGGCGGAAACGAAGATCAGGAGAGATTTTACTGTATTTGCCCTGAATATAAGCCAAGGAGAGCATCATGACTGAATGTATAGTTATAGACTTTGGTTGAACTTAGCCAGAAATATTAAGCACAGTGGCGTAACTAGGGGGGATAAGGGGCTGAAGCCCCGGGTGCTACTTCGTGGGCTAGCATTGCAGGGTCACGCCCCCTTGCAACTGCACCCCAGTCCTGAACTCCGTGGGAAATTCAGCCAGGGCATAGTTGGGGGGGGGGCACAGTGCCCAGGATGAGCCCCAGGTGTCATCTTCTAAAGCTACACCCTGATTAAGCACCATTATTAAGAAAGGACTATAAAACAAAAAGAACCAATCCAACTGCATTTTTCAGTATGAACATTGACCCACTTATCCTTCCCCCTTTAAAGACACGAAGCTTCTCTGTTGTTTTTGTTGTTCCCTTGGGTATTTTTGCTCGCTGGTCCAGCATTCCTATTAGGTTGTGCTCTTGGGGGCCATGTGCCTGATTGTAAACTGTCTGCGTTTAAAAGAACAAAGGGATGCCTTTAGAGTCGAAGAGAACGCAACTCCCTTGTGCTTCCCAGGCAGAGAGAGTTTCTGCAACCTGGCTGGCTGGGATGTTATTTTTAATAGCTGTGCATCCCACCCACAGGCTTCTGTGGATCCAGGAGCTGATGAGCTCTGACGCCTTGCGAGCTTCCAAACTTATTCATGTTCAGGAATGGGAGGGTCAGGGCCATTGACACACACCAGTATCCTGCTGCCTATTATTTCCTGCCAATTCTGGCAGCTTCCCAGACCTTAACATGACAGGTGGATGGAGTTCACAAGGAAATCATGTCATGGGCCAGTTTTCCAGGAAAGCTGTTAATTCAATTCACAAAGTTAGCAATGGAGGCAGAAAGGGAACGTGGCTGAGGTTTGGACACTCATGGCTGCCTTGGGGGCGGGGGGGGGGGACAAGAAAGCACTTTCTATTATTTACTGCTTATGTAGTACCTTTACTATGCCAAATAGGCTGCCTAAGTCTTGAGAGGATGGGCAGATCTGTGGTTTTAAAATACCCTGTCTACGGGAAACATTAGGGGAAGAGCTTTAATTTGAAGGAAAAGATGGGTGGGACTGGAAGTGGAGGGACCAGTGTGGAAGTGGGCTTATATTGAGGCCGCAATGTTTTTTTTTTCCAACCAGCTGGCCTCCCAAACCACCCGCCCCATCCTCCCTTCCTTTGTTGTGGTCTAAATTAGCATGGAGGGGGATGGATTTTCAGACCATACAGAATTAAATTTTAATCTGGCAATGTGAATCAAATTGAACATAAACTGGCACCATGGGACTTTTAAGAATTGCCCCATGGGGGGTGGGGAAGTGCTTCAGGGAGCAATGCGACCTTGCACCGGCTTGTTTATCCTCTCTGGGGTGCTTATTTTGGCAGAGGAGACAGACATGACAATCACCTGCCTCTCAGCCCCACTGCTGCGAAACCTGGCCAGGGCCACAGCGGGGCTGTGCTGGCTTCCCGATTGGACACCAGTTTGGGGGAGTGGGTGGGTTGGGCATTCTCAGGGGTGGAGCTGATGTTAGTTGACTCCACCAAGCATTTAGGGCTAGGAATGTGAGGCCCTGACCCTCAGACTTATGCCACACTTTCAGTGGCGTACCTAGGCAAACTGGATCCCTGGGCAAAACCTGAGTTTGATGCCCCCCCCCGGGGAAGCCACCCTCCCCCACCGTGACCAAACAATTTTTTTCCCACCAGGTCGTTTCAAAGTCACCATCACATTATAGAACATGCCCCAACTCACAAATCTGAACACAGCAGAAATATTTTTGAAAACATTTTCAAAATGCTTTCAAAATGTTTTATTACTGCCATGAAAACATTTTATGGTGTTGTATCCAGTCCCCTCAATTGGGGGAAACAGCATCACTTTCAATGTTTTTTAAACTGGGGACCCCAGATTCTCCCTTTAAGGTGGATTTGAAAGGAGAATCTAGGCTCCCTAGTTTAAACAAGTGATGCTGGAATCCACCCCCTAACAGCATTATTTTCAATGGTGTTTAAACTAGGGAGCCCAGATTCTCCTTTTAAATCCACCTTAAAGGGAGAATCTGGGGTCCCCAGTTTAAACAACATTGAAAGTGATGCTGTTTTGGGGTGGATTATCTCCCACTCTGAAACAGCATCACTTTCAATGTTTAAACTGGGGACCTCAGATTCTCCCTTTAAATCCATGCTGAAAAGGGTGGATTTAATAATAATAATAATAACAACAACAACAACAACAACAACAACAACAACAACAACAACCTTTATTAGGCATTGAGAGAATAAAAGAAAGAAAGAAAACAAGCATTGGCAGGAAGGGGGTGGATTTAAAAGGAAAATCTGGGGAAATGCCTGCTGTCAGGGGGTGCCTGCTGTCAGGGGTGCAATTATTAAGATAGCAGCACCAAAATTTCCCAGTATCTTCATGAGACCCTACTGATGTAACCACCCAGGTTTGGTGAAGTTTGGTTCAGGGGGTCCAAAGTTATCGACCCTCAAAAGTGTAGCCCCCATGTCCTATTGGCTCCCATTGGAAACAATGGGGGATGGGGGCACTCCCTTTGGGAGTCCATAACTTTGGACTTCCTGGACCAAACCTCACCAAACCTGGTTGATATCATCAGGAGAATCTCCCAAAACATCCCTGAAATTTTGGTGCTGCTAGCCTAAAAACTGCACCCTCTGCAGGCCAAAAACGGAAAACCACTGAAAATATTTAAAATCCCACAGACGAACCTGCAGTTTTTGCGCCCCCCCCCCCCACAAGGCGGCGCCCTTTGCCCAATGGGAAGAACGCCTCTGCACACTTTGGGTGGCAAAAGTCTTGTAAGCAGGGTTTGTTTGTTTTCAGTTTTTGCACCCTGTGCTACCAGAAAGCACTCTTCGGTCAATTCCCCACTGGCAGAATCATTCTGGGATAGCCCCTGCAGTTGTCCCCACGGCTCCGGTCTCAAACTCATGTCTGTTCCAGCTCTGCCCCTTCTTCCCATTATTTTTTAAAAACCACCAGGGAGGTACACCTTTTTCTGTTGTTCTAGGACAAACACAGGATGAACCCAGTATCGTGGGGAATCCTAACCCACTGTGAGTCTCCTGTTTGTGCCGTCAGCCAATCATGGCTAAGTGTCTTGGGCACGCGCAGAACGGCGAGCAGAAATGCGCCTATTAAAAAAATTCTTCTTGAATACTAAGCCACGACCATACAACTAATAGGCGCACGTTTATGCACTGTTTCTAGCCATGTAGAGCACTGCTTTGTGATCATGTAGCTACGTAGCCATTATGTAAAAACAAAACAAAAAAGGAACGCCGGTTCACATTCCTGCCCTAAAGCAACAGCCAATCGGGAACGAGGAGCAGAAGATGCACTGAGGTGAATTCTGCCCTCTGATCACGGTTCCAACACGAGACCTTGGCTGCCGTGGGGAGTGACAGACGGGATCAACTAGGTACTGTAATTTACGATCCCAGTTTAATCCCAGAATGATTCCACCAGTGGGTGGTGGGGCAGCGCCGCATCCCACCACTGAGGTTTTTGGATGGGGGATGATTTTACTGATTTGATTGTTACTTCGTTTAAAACTGTTGTTTTAGAGATCTTTCTACTATTATAAATTTTATTTGATGTTTTCTTGATATTGTTAGCTACCGTGAGCCTGGCCCCTGAGCTGGAAAAGGCCGGGGTGTCAAGCCAAATAACATTTTGAAAAATGGAATGTGAGGCATTGTGGCTCATGGTACATGTCTCTGTCTAATCTACTAAAGAGGTTTTGCAAAGTTTTTGTAGAGCTTCAAAAATTTGGAAGCCCCGCTTGACCAGAGGGAACAGTGAGGGAAAACAGAAGTGTTTATATTCCCAGAATAACAACTTCTAACTCACTTTTTGTATATTGCTAGGGACTGTAGCTAACTTTATAGTTTAACCTCCTCTTGTAGAGTGTTAGGGAGTGTAGGTGGGATAAGTGTAGTAACGACTCCTTGGAGTCGTTAGGTAGAATCTCTAGGTTGTCTTTCTTTTGCAGCAGTTTTACTTTAGCATGGAGTAGTCTTTGCATTATTGTTAATGCTTTAGTTTAAGAACATAAGGACATAAGAACGAGCCTGCTGGATCAGACCAGATTCCATCTAGTCCAGCACTCTGCTACTCGCAGTGGCTCACCAGGTGCCTTTGGGAGCTCACATGCAGGATGTGAAAGCAATGACCTGCTGCTGCTGCTGCTGTCAAACTCAGAGTGGGTTCAAAACCAATTCAGCCATAAATTTTATTGTTCCTCCAATTATCATTGGTGAAAAAAGGGTATATGCTTTAACAATCAGGAGGCCAATTTAGGACAGCAGAAAGCCTATGCACAAATCTTCCCTCAGCTCACCGGGTGACGGAGTCATTCACATTCGCTCTTCCTCGCAGGGTCGTTGTGAGGATAAAGGAATGGAGAACTGTGTAGGCTGCCCTCTGTTCCTTGGAGGGATGTGTGTGTGTGTGTGAGAGAGAGTGAAAAGTAATAGAGAGATCACCACACACTTGCTACCATCACTCCTTGGCAGAAACTCGCAATACAAAAATCTGATTCATTGCTAATTAACCAGGTATATAAATAAATGAGCTGGAGACAGATCATAATTTTTAAGAGAGCTAAATTGCGGTAACAGATTGTGTCCTATAGTATACTTGTATCTTTTGTCCCCCAGTTGTCTCCGGTTTTACAGCTTTTGAATGGGGCATTAGTGGGCTGTATGTCTACTAATCTCCAAATAAAATTCAGGTGACTGGTATTTTTGTTGCCATATGATCCTTACGATACCATGTAGTCAGGTTGTTGCACTCAACAAAATTCCATTAAAGGGGGGGGGATCCCAGGTTTACAGTTCCCACAATGGTGAAACCCACAAAATGTTGCTGATTCAGTCAGTGACCTGTGCACTGTGTCCAACTGATGTTAACCTGCCTCCTCATTTGGAACAGGGGAGACCTTTCTTTTAATCCACCTGTTCAATTATTTATCACTGCTACGTGTCCCGTTAATTGTTGCTCTGCCCCGAGGCTTTATATTGTAAGAGGACACCCCCTAGTATTTTTAATGACCTTAAGCAAAGTGATTGACATAAGATACCCATGTCAGATGTTCTGGTGACGCAACATGTTCCCCCCGTAGCAGGAAAACTTCCTGCCGTGATTAAGTCCGAGCTATGAACAGTGCTAAAATGTGTGGTCAGCTTTCCTCTGATGCAAGCAATTTTATTATAGCGTCTGGTAACGCTGGCGTGTAGCAACACAAATACGGAGTCTAAACATCCCCTCCCGTACGTATAGCCTGCTCTATTTAAATCGCAGCTTGTACTTTAGAAGGCCAGAAACCCAACCATGGGTGGTCAGCGTGCACATGTTTCATGTCAGCTGGAACTAGAGGAATATTCGTGCAGCAACTAACTTTTGTGCGAACTTTCGAGAATGAGATATTAATTTGGAATATTTAAGAAATAGCCCCAGTAATAAATTCTGCCATTCCCTTGATCCAGTGGGAGCTACTGTTATCCATGCTACACTTTTAAAACTGAAATCCTATGCACATATATCTAGGAGCAAGCCCAAGTGAACATAATGAGGCTCACTTCTGATAAAACATGCACAGGATCAAGCAACAAATTTGGCAGTTTAAAATAAAAATTAGTCACATTTAACAATATATTATTATTATTATTATTATTATTATTATTATTATTATTATTATTATTATTATTATTATTATTATTATTATTATAGTTTGGATTTATATCCCCCCTTTCTCTCCTGCAGGAGACTCAAAGGGGCTTACAATCTCCTTGCCCTTCCCCCCTCACAACAAACACCCTGTGAGGTAGGTGGGGCTGAGAGAGCTCAGAAGAGCTGTGAATAGCCCAAGGTCACCCAGCTGGCGTGTTTGGGAGTGCGCAGGCTAATCTGAATGCCCCAGATAAGCCTCCACAGCTCAGGCGGCAGAGCGGGGAATCAAACCCGGTTCCTCCAGATTAGATACATGAGCTCTTAACCTCCTGCGCCATAATAATAATATTGTAATAATATATTAATAATATATAATAATATATTATAATAATATATAATAATATATATAATAATAATAATATTATTTGTACATAACACAGCACGAGTGTCTGGAATTCATCTCTGAATATCAAGTCCTTCCCAAGGACCTAGGATATTAGAGGTATTTGCGTAGAATTATTATTATTATTTATTAAACTTATAACAGCATAAATTATGACAGCATGAATCCAAGTCCTTAAAATGAGATGATTAAAGACTAATTTTATAGCTCCGCAAATTCTTTTGACCTACTTTTCTGTAATGCTAAGGTTCAAATTGAAGACTCGGCCTTTGACTTGGGTGGATCCTGCACAGCACAATTACAACATCTTTAGAATACTATAAGAAGCATTTTGGGGAAGAACACAGCTGTCTTCCCCAAAACAAGTTCAGACTGTTATATTCCTCTCAATTCAGGTTTTTCAAAAATTGTTAACTAGAGTGAACACAAAGCAGGCCGGAAATGTTTTATTTCTCCTGCACAAACCTTTATTTCTCCTGCACAAACCTTTATTTCTCCTGCACAAACCTTTATTTCTCCTGCACAAACCGTTTTGGCCAGTCGCACTGGCCATTTTGTGTGCTGCAGCAGATTCTCTGCGAGGATTCCCCACGGAGCTTTCCTCCGCTTGCAACTCATCCATTTGCTGTTTCACTGTAAAAAGCAGATGACTAAAGTCTGTTTAGCCCAGTGATCCTGTGCATGTGTCGCGTTTCCTTTTTTTTTTGAGTTGTTGTGAGGGGGATCTGTGCAAAGCTACAGCCGCATAGAGAAGCTGCAATATGTGCATATTTGTGCCAATGAAGCTTCGCAGACCTCCCCCTCAAAACAAAAACAATTAAAAGACAGGCGCACGGGATCGCTAGGCTGAACAAACTTTATCCATCTACTTTTGACAATGAAATACCACACTGATGAGCTGCAAGTAGAGGAAACCTCTGTGGGAAATCTTCACAGACAGAGTCTGCCGCCGCACACAAAATGGCGGGTGCCACTGTGCAGCTGACAAGAGCTTCATGTAGCAGGTGGGGGAAAAAAAAGATCCATTTTGACTGGCAACGTTTCTGCTGTGGGCACACCAAATGCCAAAACAGATCTTTTTATAATGTCCTAAAGATGTGATATTTATGCTGTGTGGACTCCACCTTGGCCTTCTTGTCAAATCTCAGCTGAGATTGGGTGAGTTGTGGTTATTGCAACTCGGAGGTGATCAAATTAACATTCTGTGCATGCTCCCTTTAAAAACGTTTGTTATCGTTACGGCCTTTGGTTCCTCCTGCATGGAACTCAAAGTGGCATACACAAGATTTCCAGTGAGATTTGCAAGTGGGCGTTGTCCCAGGACATGCTACTCTGATCTGGACCCAGCAAGCTCTCTGAAATTGCACCAAGACTTTCATACATGCGTGCAGGAATATAGCAGGAGTTTCTGATGTCCGTTCTTATACATCCTGGGAAAACTTGCCGTGGGGAGAGGTATCTCCATGCTAAGCAAGAGGGGAAGGTACACACAAAAGTGAAAATGAACCCACAGGCTAACAATGAAGACTTCAAAAAATTAGTTCTCCCACTGGAGTAGCAATTTACTTTTAAGTAACCGAAATAAATTTATAATTTTACAATTTATAATTTTGTAATTCCTTGTAACAAGCCTTTATTTTGTTTCTTTTCAGAACAGCCGTGAAGTTTAACGAGGCCAGTTGGTTAATTATCTAGAATCTGGTTAGCTGTTATATTTACATTGAGATTACTTTGCCGTGCCGTTCTACCTTTTGTTTATATATATTACTCCAATGGGAGAATGAAAACAATTTTCCAAAACATTTGGTTACTGTTTGTAAAATTATAAATTTATTTTGGTTACTTACAAGTAAATTGCTACTCCAGTGGGAGAACTAATTTTTTGAAGTCTTCATTGTTAGCCAGTGGGGAGAGGTATGGCATGCACCAAGCTACGCCTGTAAAACACATTTCTTGCCAACGGTTCCTGAGTTTTTCCTCTGGCCAGCCTTGCTTGTCTTGGTGGGCACGGTTCCAGTTTGGGGTGAGAAACTTGCCTTTGGATTTAACATGCAGATAAGACTATGCTTAGGAAGAGGAGACAATCTTTATTTTTAGGGAAGGAGCCGCAGCTCATAGGAGAACATATGCCTTGCACGGTGAACGCCAATCCTTGTTATTTCCAATTAAAAGAAGCTCAGGGGGCCAAGCTGGGAAAGGTTTTTGCAGGAGGCCTTGGAGATTGGCTGTCAGGCTGTGCTGAGCTAGTTGATCGTACTCAGTACAAACAACTCCATATCTCTGTAAAAAGCAGCCCTCAACCAGGGGCCAGGTATTTTGGGCCCTGGCCCCAACCTGGTGGAATACCATGTCTAGAGCAGAGGTCTGTAACCTGCAGCTCTGGAGATACATACAGCTGTTTTGCTGCTCTACAGTGGCTCTCTACCCAAGCAGGCAGCGCGCCAGGCAGAGCAACAAAGGAGGTATGACCTGACCTGGCGGCTGGTGGTGGATTGCCTGCAGAGGGCATGGGGCTGCAGAGGAAGAACCACCCAAGAGATGTAGCGATTGCTCAGCTGCTTGGCAGTGTCTCTTGGGGTGCTGTGGGCTGCAGCCATGTCAGCAGGTAGTCCTTCTGCTGCCTCGCTTCACTGTGGTTCCGAGTAGCGACATGGCGTCTCCCCAGCACTTTCACCATCTGAGTCAGTTCCGTTGGCCATCAACTCCTCTTTGCACTCTGCTTCTCTTTGCGCCCACAAGTCAGGCTGAAGTTCCAGGGAGGAGGAAGGCACCCGGTCCAGGTTTCCTCTACCTCTCCTGGTGTCACGCCCGTTCGACCCTCCTTTCTGAGAAGGGTCCAGTGCGATCCCAATGAACCCAGGCTTCCTGGAGAGCACGCAGCTTCACCAGAACAGTAAATGAGGCTGCCTGGGCCAAGGGAAAGATGGCCAGGGAGACAGAAGATAGGAGACCTCAGCAGCCAAAGCTGTTGTGGAGAACAAGGAGGAAAGGGAGGCATCTGCCAGGCAGTGAGACTGATTGGCACCGGAATGTTCCATGGAGTTCTACGGATTGATAATCTTGTTGAGGCAGCAACTGTATAGGGCAGTGGTGGCGAACCTATGGCACTCCAGATGCTCATGGACTACAATTCCCATCAGCCCCTGCCAGCATGGCCAATGGGCCATGGGCTGATGGGAATTGTAGCCCATGAACATCTGGAGTGCCATAGGTTCACCACCACTGGTATAGTGAAAGGACTGGATTTGAGGTGTAAAAGTGACCAGAGCTTGAGGACAGCATGAAAGCGTTTATCCTTTGGCGTGGCATTTATCTCTTTTCCTCTTGCCTTTTCAAGGCATGTAGGTAAATGAGAATGGTAATATGCACAAAAGGCCTTATTGGATCAGGTCAAGGTCCATCTACATCTAGGAATCCCACACTGGTGAGGTTAAAGGTCCTTGCAACCTTCCTGTGGTCGTTGATTCTCAGAGGTGCCTCTGAACTTGGAAGCTCTGTTTAGCTGACATAGCTAATAGCATACCTCTCCATGAGCTTGATCAGCTCCCTTTTAAAGAAATATGTGCTGATGACAATCAGTGTGTTTTGTGTCAGTGAATTCGTTTATTATGTGCTGTATTAAAAAAAGTCATTACCAACACTATTGTAACTGTACTGCTTGCCAGTCATTCTGTTATTATGACCCATTCATCAATGCAACAAAACATGGTAGTATCGTAATGAAAATGCAAAGTTAAACTACCAAAATTAATAAACAGTCCACTTCAAATTATAGCCAGGTGTGATAAAACATATCAATTAATGCTCAATAAGATCTAATGGTAAGGTTGATAGGTTAATTTAGACTTACTGTGCTGTCTTACCTTCATTGTAAGGCACAAATATGTTTTGCGGCTCCAGACAGTTTTGTTTCGGGGGGGGGGGGGGGAGAAATGGCACTTTTGATAGGAAAGGTTGCTGGTCTAGTGAGATCCAGGCCTTGTGGGATCTAATGCAGTTTTGCAGGGCCTGTAAGTTGGAGCTGATTCACCAGGCATACAGTTGAGGCAGCTCTGGTTTTCCGTCAGCTTGGTCTCCCCCCACCCCCAAATTTTCTTCCCTCCTGTTTAGTAACTATTGTTATATATTTACACTATCGGACATAGAATGAGTTTTAAATTGGTTTTATGTGTTTGTGAGTCTGGTGGGATCCACCCTGTGGCGTATTTGCCTAGGGACAGGGGGTACCCTCCATCCCCAAGGGCCACTGATCTGGTCATGTGGGGGGCGCAAAGGCCCCAGCACAGAGCCTTCAAATTGCTTCAGTCCTCCCCAGAGGATCTGCATCAGCATACAGCTGTACATTTCGTAACAACTCTGCGCTCAGTCCTCTCCAGCTGCTTTAGTTTCAGATAAGGATGGCAGGGGTGGGGTGTGTGTGTGGGGGGGAAATTAGGTTTTATAGAGCTCTAGCAGCACAGATTTGTTTATTTTAAAAGGATGCTGACATTTTAAAACTACTTCTTTTTAATATCAAAACCACCCCCAAAGTGCTAAATCAGCCTATGGTACAGTTGAATATTACTCTTTGAAAAGTACCACCAATAAACATCACAGGAAATAAGGGAGAGCTGAGCTGATATCTACAAACTGGCTAATGCAGCCGTCGCTCTCTCAAGAACTTACGTCAATCAAAGCCATATATGAGCTCGTTGTCGATTGAAAAGTAACGTGATAACCCCACTTGGTTGATTGGAATTACTCTGAAGCCAATTTCCAGCACCTCAGGTGAGGTCAGGTGAGATCTCATTCTAGACATTCTATTTCAATGTTGTCCACATTTTTCCTTATTGGCTGTGGTGGGTTTTCGGGCCGTGTGGCCAGGTCTGTTAGTTTTTGCTCCGAAAATTTCACCTGCATCTATGGAGGCGAAACTTTAGGAGCAAAAAGTACCAGACCACAGCCACACAGTCCGGAAAACCCACCCAAGCCTGTTGATTCCAGCCAGGAAAGTCTTCAACTAAACATTTTTCCTATTCTTTGAAAGACATACAAAGGGATGGGGGGAAGAAAAGGTAGAGAGCGAGGGGGTTGAGGCAAGTTCCAGGGCTGCTTTTCCTATGGATGGTAAGGAGACCATTCAAATAGTTAATACACATGCCCCAAAGGTCCACAGTCCCTATTTTCTGTTTCCTGCCCCCAGAAAGCCCCTACCATAATCTACTGTTAATATTTTTGTGTGAATTTCTAGAGCTGTCATTCAGGATTCAGCTCTCAACGGCGTCTCTAGCTGCTAAAATTTCAAGTTGTTGATTGGATACCTCTTGTCTCTAATGATACTGTTCAATCAATGCCTGTACAGGTACACCAAGCAGGGCAGCAGTGGTGTAGCACCAACAAGGCCGGGTAGGGCGTGAAAGCCCAGGCGGAGCAGCGGAGTGGGCATGGCCAGGCCATGGAGGAGGCGTGGTGGGGCATTCCGGGGGTGTTCCAGGGTGGGGGTGGACAGCACTGCAGCAGGGAGGCAGGACATGCATGCGCCATGGGCGCAGTTCCCCTTCACTTTGCCTCTGCAGGGCAGAGCCTGCCTTTTTGCACTCTGGAGTATTATTATTTTTAAAAATAATGCATCACAGTGCAATTATGTTTTCCCTGTTGTCAAAAGAACCACTGGATTTGTTTCAGTCCTCTTAGCCACTGGAGGACCATCCACTGCAATATAAATAAGATGCGCTCAGAAGAACATAACCAAGGATAGGTATTGGGGTGATGAACTGGAGGTTACGAGGGAGTCCCTGTTTTGATCTGTGAAACACTAGAGGGTCAACAGTGCATGCAGTATGGAAAACAGCTATTTTTATAAGAAAAGCCCTAATCAAGAACTATACACATTTGTGGATAACAACACCCTGCCCCTACTGCCACCCCAAAAACCCATCTTTGAGTCATTTTTCCTAGGAAAAAGTAGCTTTGGGAAAGGAACGTGATACTGGAAAGGGGCTCAACCCTTTATTTATCTGCCATTGCTCTGCTCCAAATCCTCTCCCCCAAACTGGCCCTTTCGGCACAGCCAAAATAAGGAAATAAAATTGCCTCCAAGGAGTTCCGCACAGTTTTCCCCAAAAAATGTTTTCAAAACACTTTATATTGGATCCTCTAAACTAACGATATTATTCCTAAAATGTTTTGAAAACATTTCCCTCTTGCCTGTGCGGAGAAACAGAAAACGTTTTATTTCTCCCACACAAATGTGAAGGTCCACACCGCCCTTTGACTCCGCTACTTTCATTTCTCTGGCTGTCCGCAGTTTTCTGCTGCTCCAGAGATTTTTATGGTGATCCATTGTTTTCTGAAGCTTTCAATGGATGTTTTCTCATCTGGCCTTGCACCTGCCCACCATTTCTGTCATTGCTCTACACTAATAAATTCATTATTGTCTGCTGATTACACGAGCGTGCCATTTTTCCTTTTTAGAATTTTTTGTATTGTGGATTTGATGCTTCATAGATTTTTTGCTGGCCTAATGGCCGTAATAAAACTGAACTGAACTGATGCTTCATAGATTTGATGTCACAGTCAGCAAGGCTTTAGAAATTGAGCCTTTGTAGAATCGAAGCCACACATGCGTGGTTTTTATTTTTAAAGAATCATTTTCACCTGAAACTTTTTATTTTTATGGCCTATGTGGACAAAACCTCTGAAAACCATTCTTTTTTAAAATGTCTGGAAATGGCCATTGTTTATCCTTAAGAACTATCATCATTTAGATTCCATTATATGTATATGTACAAATGTATGTAATACATACATAATATGTATGTATTATATGTATACACCGGTAAACATACAAGCCTATATTGGCTCAAATTGTCTGCTAAAATCCCATTACCTTTCTCCTGTGGGCTGACATTTTTTAATACATTGCCTAACATAATTCTTCACTATAGGCTGTTTCTGAATATTGGCTCTCCTATTTGAAAACTTGGCCTCTCCCACGATGAAACTTAGCAGGCAGATTTTTTCCCCTAGGGCAGTGGTGGCGAACCTTTGGCACTCCAGATGTTTTGAACTACAATTCCCATCAGCCCCTGCCAGCATGGCCTATTGTAGTCCATAACATCTGGAGTGCCAAAGGTTCGCCACCACGGTCCTAGGGCATGAAAACATTAACACTGGATCATCATAATTTAAATTGGAGCGATAAACAAAGGGAACCGGCTGAAAAGAAAACCATCTCTTGTGAGCTTTGAGATTAATTGGTCAAAGAGAGAGAGAGAGAGAGAGAGAGAGATCAGCTATTCCAAACTTTTAAGAAGGCCTTTAAACTCATATCATTAAAATTTCAATTCAGCGACGGATAAAAATGTCCGGCAACCAGACTGCAAATAAATAGACGTGTCCATTTAATAATCCATCCTTTCCTTCATCCCTTCTGTATGGAGTTTTTAATTTTTTTTTCTTTAAGCAAACAGACTTCTCTGATTTGCCACAAGAACGGTTTGGCTCTCTCGCCTCTTTGCCTTCTTGCTTCTCTGCCTGATTTTCCAGCACAGTGCGCTTGAAGCCAGCAAAAGAAGTCCCGAAGACAAGACAACCAATCCAAGCACGGAGATGATGGACCCGTGAGAGTTGAAGCTGTATGCCACGGCTGTGACCACCACTCCAGCAATGAGGATCACTACGCCAAAAGGGACTGTGCAGCGGTAACAGGAGAGTTCGTTTCCCCCCGTTGCGGCTGTGAGTTGGCATTCATTCACTAGAGGGACAGCGGTTACTCGGCAATCGTTGTTGTTGCTCTTCTCCACTGTAGCACATTGAGGACATTTAGAACCTCCCAAGATCTCCTTGATGGGCTGGTCAGCCATCTTGCAGCTATGAATTCACCTCTGCAAAGTCAACGCTTCAGCTAAACCAGATTTTGCTGAAAAGGCCTCAACTGTGGAAAAAAAATGCATTTAACAGATGGGAATGGAAATGTAGATCAACAAATAATCTCACAATTACAGGAGAAACAGATTCAACTGAAAAGGGCAAAACTGGCACTGGGGTACAACACTGGCCCCTTCTGAACAAATCTACAAAAATATTTCTGAAATGTTTTCAACCTTCCCCCCAGCACTTTACAACGATTTATGTCTACACTCACCCCCTCCAAGTGATTCCTGGCTGCCATTTTGTTATTTTTGCCTTTTATTTTGGGTTTGTTGTGTGGAATCGCGGCTTCAGTGCTCCACAACAGGGTGCTACACTCCCTCTTTCAAAAATCCCCCCCCCCCCCAACTGAACAAACTCTGCTCAAATGCTCAAAAATGCTCCAAAAACAGGCGAGGGGAAAGGGGTGACCTCACAAAATGGCGCTGAGGAGGAAGTGACGGGAAGACAGGGAGGCATGAGAAATGTCTTAAAGGGACCGCACAGGCAAATGAAGCCATTTTGAAACGTTTCAGCCAGAGAATTTCTTTAAAAGGGGATTCATTTAAAATGTTTTGAGGCTCCCAATAAAACATTTTGGGATAAAAACAATGCAGAACTCCACAGGGGAAATGTTGTGTTTCCTGATTGCTGAGTCTCTAGACCGCGGTCCGACTGGATTTTGTAATTAATTCGTGGAATGATTACTGAAACATTTTCAAGCATCTGCCTTCAGTTGACAGAACACTGCATATATCTGAACCTTTGAAGTATCTACAAGATCGGATTTTTATCTGGATTCCCGACTCAGCTCAGCTCAGTGTTTCCATTTGATTTATGCAAAATTGTATTTGAGCTCCTGCTTATCTCAGTATTATCAGCATTTTCATTCAATTTATGTAAAATTGTACTCAAACTCCTTTTGGATTCTCTGTGGCATTTCTTGAGCAATACTGACATCTTGTAAGGGTCATATTGTCATTGTACATAGAGTGAATATATCCATATTAGAGAAGCTATTGTATTTGATTATTGGATGATTTACTGAGTACTTGATGCCCATGAGACTTTCGGTGTAAATTCTTTTTTCTTTGTATTCTTGTGTGATATCCCCAATCCCTTCAAGGCAGGACTAGGAATGTATTCCACCAACATAGCCCCCTTCTGTTCCCTACTTCCCTAGTAAACTGCAGAGCTTGTCCATGAGGGTGGGGCATGCATTAAGTAAATCTCATTGATCCAGTCTCAGTAACGTTGGCCATGAGGCCGTGAGGAGAGACCTACTAGGAAAATAATTTACCTAAAGCAAGTGGACCCAATTATAAGGGAAATATAAAACCCAAGAAGAAGAAGGAGGAGGAGAGGAAGAGGAAGAAGAAGAGTTGGATTTATATTCCCCCCTTTCTCTCCTGTAAGGAGACTCAAAGGAGCTGACAATCTCCTTTCCCTTCCCCCCTCAGTGTGGGCTGAGAGAGCCCTGAAGAACTGTGACTAGTCCATGGTCACACAGCTGGCATGTGTGGGAGTGCACAGGCCAATCTGAATTTCCCAGATAAGCCTCCACAGTTCAAGCAGCAGAGCGGGCAATCAAACCCGGTTCCTCCAGATTAGAGTGCACCTGCTCTTAATCACTATGCCACTGCTGCTCTGTAGTAGAAGTAGAAAAAGAAAAAGAAGGAGTAGTAGAAGTAGAAGTAGTAGTAGTAGTAAGTAGTAGTAATAGTAGTAGATGAAGAAGAAGACCCAATGAATGCACAGAGGCTGACAATAGGAGTGTACACTAAGATATACTTAAGACACAAGTAAACGGGAAATTAGCTGTTTGGGGTTCATCTTGGGGATATCTGAAATGATTATACACTCCCAAATTCCAGGAATTAAAACAATTTATAACCTGGAATTTCAGGAGTGTTTTGGGTTTCTGGCACCAAGAACCCAGAGGGGGAGAGAAAAAGCTGGTCCATCAAAGAGCTGTTTGGTGGCATCTCCCTCTCTTTAAATATTAAAAGGGCCATTACTTCCTATGAGAAGTAGGCCTGGCCTTGGTACTATCCATAGGAAATAATTGTTCCATTATTTTGTATGGGCAGTAAACCTTCCCAGCCAGATCTAGCAAATCAGCTGTTAGTGGCTGTTTCCAATTCCTTTATAGTTTAAAAAGTCATAATTTTATATGTAGGCAGACCAGGAGCCTGAGATCAGAGACCTTTTCCCTTGGAAAATAATGGCTCTTTAAAATGTAAAGGGAGGGAGATGCTGCCAAACAGCTGTTTGGTGAGATCAACTTCCTCTATCTTTCCCTTCCTCCCTGTTCTTGCTGTCTCTGAGGAGAAGGATAATAAAGACAGCATTTGTTGAAATGGTCCTATATATTCCGGACCCCCCCCTCCCCGCAAAATACCTGAAAGAAACCCTAAAACCGTAAGGAAAATAACAAAAAATAGGGACAGCAAAAAGCATTCCCCGAATCCAGATTCAAAATCAATCCAAACTTTTTGGTGTGCACGCCCCTAATTTAGAGTAAACCAAAGGATGCGATCTCACTCTTTGTTCTAAGCATTGTTTTGCACAGGAATTCAGCCACCTGCATAGCACCTGAGTCTTCCCCAAAGAGAACTTCACTTTTACTCCACCAGCTCCCACTTTCAGTTTTGACAGTTTGGTGCCTCACATCATAACAAACAAACCAAAAAATTGGTGTAAGGTTTTGAAGTCTTACACTCAGTTCAAGGCCCATGTCTTCAAAGAGATTGCAGGCCGTGATGTCAGGTATCAACTTATATACGACAACAAGGATACAACCACCCTTCAGGGAGCCTTCTTGCATCTTAAGTGGTTTTTTCCAGTGGAGGGAAAGTCTCTTAAGTTGGAAGATGGCCCCATTAAGCTATAGGAAGGCTTTAAATATTTTTCAGTGGAGTGGTAGAATAGAGTGGTAGAATCCGCCCCGGTATGTATACTTCAAGGCTTCCAGCAATAACACGGTAGAAACAGCAGTATCGTTTGTGCATGTGTAGTGTACTACAGGAGCCAAATGGGTCTCATTTATGCATGGTGAGACTTCCTCTCCTCCTTAATCACTCGTGGTGGTGGTAGTGGTGGTGGTGGTGGTGGTAGTGGTGGTGGAGGAGGAGGAGGAGGACGAGGAGGACGAGGAGGAGGAGGAACGGGACATAGGGGCATTCACAGATGAAGAAGAAGAGAAGAAGAGTTTGGATTTATATCCCCCCTTTCTCTCCTGTAGGAGACTCAAAGGGTTTACAATCTCCTTGCCCTTCCCCCCTCACAACAAACACCCTGTGAGGGCTGGGTGTAGGTGGGGCTGAGAGAGCTCCGAGAAGCTGTGACTAGCCCAAGGTCACCCAGCTGGCGTGTGTGGGAGTGTACAGGCTAATCCGATTTCCCCCAGATAAGCCTCCACAGCTCAGGCGGCAGAGCAGGGAATCAAACCCGGTTCCTCCAGATTAGATACACGAACTCTTAACCTCCTACGCCACTGTCAAGATGTCAAGCTTTTAAAAGAACAGGACGTTTCTCTGGGCTGCTGTCTAGTACACCTATTTTGAGAGCTGGGCCAGGGGAAAGGAAAGAAATCTTTTTCCATGGCACCAAAATTAAAACAGCAAAACATAATTTAACTTACATCACAGTGGCATCGCCCCCGAAATGGACACCAGTGATACACAGTGCCTAGCATTAGACTGTCCAAGCACAACCTACAGACCTGGAAAGACATAGGGGAATCATAAACTGGTTGCATCGAGGGGGAAAGATTCAAATGTACTGCAATGATGCAGCTCTTATGTTTTGTATTATTATTAGATTTAATATCCCACTCTTCCTGCTGGAGCGAGCTCAGAGAGGCTAACACCACAAACAAAATTACAAATGATAAAACTCGTATATGAAGATGCTAAAACTGTTCGGGCCCTGCGGGACCTTGGGGAATTCCGCAGGGCCTGTAAAACCAAGCTGTTCCACTGGGCTTTTTGGGAGGCTGGCCGCTGAATCCGCCCCCTCTGTTGCCCTATGTACCATCTGCTTACTTGAACATCAGCCGGTCCCCTCCTGGGGTATAATACCAGACGTCGTCTATTTAGTATATTATGGATGGGTTATTACTGCTACTGTTTTTATTGTATTGTATTTATTGTTTTAATTGGGATTATCCGATTTGTGTTCTTCTTAATGACATTGTATTGGTTGTCATGTTTGTACACCGCCCTGAGCCCTTCGGGGGTAGGGCGGTTTACCAAATCGAATATATAAATACATAAAAATAAATAAAATAAAACAAAACAATTCATGGGTAGGTTAATTCACCTCTCTTATTTAAAGATGAAAAGAAAGGGGGGTGGTAAAAGGGAGGCGAAGCAGCTTTGGGGAAGGGGGAAATGCCCCCATTATACCCTGTTTCCCTGAATATAAGACATCTCCGGAAAATAAGACATAGTAGAGGTTTTGCTAAAGTGTGAAATATAAGGCATCCCCAAAAAGTAAGACATAGCAAAGTTTTTGTTTGGCAGCATGTCCGACCAACAGAACACAGAAAAATAAGACATCCCCTGAAAATAAGACATAGCGCATCTTTAGGAGCAAAAATTAATATAAGACACTGTCTTATTTTCGGGGAAACACGGTACTGTATATACTCATGTATAAGTTGAATTTTTCAGCACATTTTTAATGCTGAAAAAGCTCCCCTCGACTTATATGCAGGTCATTAAAAAATTTTTTGTTCTTTTTTCTTTGCCGGCCAGCAGGGGGTGCAGTTTTTATGCTAGCAACACCAAAATTTCAGGGTACCCTCAGAAGACACTCCTGATGATACCAGCCAAGTTTGGTCAAGTTTGGTTCTGGGGGTCCAAAGTTATGGACCCCCAAAGGAGGTGCCCCCATTCCCCATTGTTTTCAATGGGAGCTATTAGTAGATGAGGCTACCCTTTTGAGGGTCCATAACTTGGGATTCCTTCTGAACCAAACTTCACCAAACCTGGCTGGTCTCACTAAGAGAGTCTCATTAAGATACCAACCAGGTTTGGTCCAGAAGTTTGGGTCAGGGGATCCAAAGTTATTGACCCCCCTGCAGCAGCTCCCATTGCCAATGGAAGCTTACAGTAGATTTTCCATTTCTGACAATATCCCTCTTAAAATCTAAGTTATTACATTTGGACATTAGCTATGATGATGTATTGAGGAATCCAGTTTTGAAGGATTTTGACTCCTGTAGTTTTAGCTTATTGCCGGTTGAGCTTGGTTTTTGTACTTTTTAAAGTTACTTCGTTGAGGACCATATTATTCTTGTTGACCCCTCTCTTTCCAATTCTTACATAGCCAGTTTACTGTTTTTTTCTTTGAAATAAATATTCAAAAACATTTAACCTACTGATGCCCTAACTACGGGTAATTTTATTGGTATCTATTTTTATTTTTGAAATTTACCAGCAGCTGCTGCATTTCCCACCCTCGACTTATACGCGAGTCAATAAGTTTTCCCAGTTTTTTGTGGTAAAATTAAGTGCCTCGACTTATATGCGGGTCGACTTATACACAAGTATATACGGTAGTTGTGGGGGCATTGCCTCCCCCTTCCCCAAAGACTCTCTCCCAGCAGGATCCAGCCCACTGAATCCCCAGGGCAGATTATTGGGCTTCCTGCGGACTCCCCTCCCCAGGAGGAAGGGGGGTCTGAAATCTACCATCACTGTCAAAATCAGCTTTTGGGCCTTTTTGAAAAGTTACAACATAGCAACTCTGTGATCAATTTTAGAGTGCAGAATGGAGTAAAACTCTTTGGAACGGGATGAAAGGAAAGAAACAAAATGTCTTAATTGTCTAGGCATTTAACCACTGTTCCTAAAAAGACTTGGATGCAGCTTCGATACTTAGACGTGCTAACGGAAAACTGTAAAAAAAGGTTGAGAAAAGCAGAAGGAATAATTTAAAATGAAAAATATGCACAATAAATCTTTGTTACACTGTTACAAGAAATAATGTTAAAAACAACGTTAAACACTTAACATCGTAGTATTTTGGTAGGAATGTGGATCAAAAGATTGCTTCTGATCACAAAAAGTCAGCGTGAATTTCTGAAAAACAAGTCATGCCAGACTAATCATCTTCCTTTTTTTGATAGAGTTACAAGCGTGGTAGTTGAAGGGAATGCTGTGGATGTAGCATGCCTTGATTTTAGTAAAGCTTTTGACAAGGAGCCACATAATATTCTTGCAAACTAATGAAATGTGGACTAGACAACGCTAGTAATTATATGGATTTGTAATTGGTTGACTGACCAAACTCAAAGGGTGCTCATCAATGGCTCATCTTCATCCTGGAGAGAAGTGACTAGTGGAGTGCCACAGGGTTCTGTCCTGGGCCCAGTGCTATTCAATATTTTTATCAATGACTTGGATGATGCAATAGAGGACATGCTAATCAAATTTGTAGATGACACCAAATTAGGAGGGGTAGCTAATACCCCAGAGGACAGAGTTAAAATTCATGTTGGTGAGGGAGCAAACTTGTTTTCTGTTGCTCCAGAGACTAGGACCAACGGGTTCAAGGTGAAGGAAAAGAGATTCCACCTAAACATCAGGAAAAACTTCCTGACAGTAAGGGCTGTTTGACAGTGGAATGCACGACCTCGGAGTGTGGTGGAGTCTCCTTCTCTGGAGGTATTTAAAGAGAGGCTGGATGGCCATCTGTCAGGAGTGCTTTTATTGTGTGTTCCTGCATTGCAGGGGGTTGGACTGGATGGCCTTTGGGGTCTCTTCCAACTCTATGGCCGTTTCTGCACGGCCCATTTATGACGGCCTGGGGGCGCCAAAAAAGGCGCCCCCAGGCCGCCGTTCGCACAGGCGCCGCTGCTGCAACGCAGCAGCGGCGACCTGACTCTTCTTCCTTCCTCTGCGGGCTCAAGCCGTTTCTAAACAACAACCCTTTAAAGGGTTGTTGTTGGGGAGGGAGCGTCTTCCCCGCGCGCGCGGTGTGAACAGTGTCACCGGGAAGACGCTGTCTCTCGTTTCCGCCCCACTTATGGTAGTCCTCCTCGTGGCCAGCGGGGCGTCGCAATCAACACACCGTCCTCCCACCTCCAGGGGTCGGAGGGCAGCGTGGGCATGGGCTGCGACATTCCGCAGGCTTAATGCAGGAGGACACCGTGAGTGGGGCTGGAAGGCGCAGATGCGGCTCCGCGCGGAGCCGCCTGCCAGCCTCCCCTTCGCCTGCGCACACGCTTTGCGCGCTGAGCAATTTCCCGCCCCCACGCCGGCAGAACTTCTGCCGGGCGCGGGGAGCGCTTCCTACCGCAGCAGTGCAGAAACGGCCTATGCGATTTGCAGTATGATTCTAACTGACACACAGCACCTGATAGGTCTCCTTTAGAGGTCAAAATACACAGGCACACAAACAGTACTTATTGTACAACATAAAATGGTACAAAACAACAAAGGCTCATTCCGCACATGCAGAATAATGCATTTTCAAACTGCTTTCAGTGCTCTTTGAAGCTGTGTGGAATAGCAAAATCCACTTTCAAACAGTTGTAAAAGTGGTTTGAAAACGCATTATTTTGCGTGTGTGGAAGGGGCCAAAGAATCTAAGAGAAAAGTTGATTATAAATCGCCAGTCAAATATAGGTTATATAATTACTGCAAGAGAGTCATATAAATTTATTTAGAAGTTCATTTAGAATGGCGGTAATCATTAGGATTAATGATTAATTAATGATTAATTAATCACCCTTTAGGATGGTGATGACCAGATACAAAGTGTGTGCCAGTGCAAATCAAGAAGAGTGGCTTATTATATAAATGGGGTTTTGATTTCCAATTTGTTTTTTTGCATGTTTTAACAAGCACTTCAAATTTTGCTGACCAGGAACATTAAAAACCGGCAGGAGGGAGTAGATTCCTAAAGCAGGCATCATATAGTGTTTGGGAAGGAAGGAAAATATTGTTTTTCGGGTGGAAGAAAGTTCCTGTAAGCTAATGATCCACTGGGATTGCACTACTGCTATTTGCTACTATGATTAATGTACCAATAATAAAAAGAGACTTTGGTGATGTCAAACTCTGGACTTCCCAACTGAATTATCATTTTGCAGTGTGGGGGCATAGTGTAAATAGGGACATCTGCGTCTTCATAGTGCTCCCGCTCTATTTGCCTTGGATCAATTACTCCAAACATGGGGGCACAATTTGTGACCAGTTTACTACTTCCTGCAAATGTAGATTAATTGTGGTTGCAATGGCAACACCCCTGTTTCCATTCCAAGACAGACATCGACTTTAAAACATTCTTTTGAAGCGCGTTATTATGTCGCTTCCTCTGAGTAGCCTGCACTGTTTTTATCCCCCTTTGGTTCGCAAAACGTTTTATTTGCAGCGTCAAAATGTTTTAAGTGAATGCCCTTTCAAATGATTCTTTAGTTGAAATGTTCTCAAAATGGCTTCGTTTGCATGTGCAGTCCCTTGAAGACGTTTCCCACGCCTCTCTGCCTTCCCTGCACTTCCTCATTGACACCATTCTCTCTGCTCACTCCTCGCCTCTTGCCTGTTTTTCCTACAGGTTTTTCCCAGTTTTCCTACAGGATTTGTTATTTTGGGAGGGCTAATCATTGAAGGATGGACGATAGAAGGCACAGAGAGTCATAGCCCAAACCTGGGAAGCATGGAAGCAATTGTTCAGGCAACACAATAAAAAAAAAAAAAAGGGGAGAAATCACAAAATGGCAGCCAGAAATCATTTGGAGGGGGCGAGTGTGGACATACGTTGGGGTAAAGGGGGGATTGAATACGGTTTTAAAAACATTTTCAGGGATTTGTGCAGAAAGGCCCAAAAGTTTACCTCATAAACGTTGTGACATGATGTCACTTCATAGACTAATAATGACCCACTGCTTTACCTTAAACTTACAGCACAGCAGATGTCCCCGTGAGATGGAAACCCTTGGCTAGTACCAGCAGTCCCCATGAGGAATGGGATAGCTTTATGGGCTGCGGTTCAAGGTTCAACCTCAGAATTCCCAGCATCGACATAACGTCACTCGGCTGCAACAACTGAAGTTGAGGACTGGGCTCTGTGCACGCTTCGTGTAATGCAGACGCTCGTATGGAAATGCCACCGTTTAGCGGGACAAACAAAATGCGTTTAGGACGAGGATATGAAATATTTGTTATGATTTGAGTATCGAGATCGGTGCTGGGGTAAAGACGTCACTTCATCGAAGCACCCCGAATGCTAGTCAGTAAAGAAATACCCGTTACACAATCTCCCAGCATTCAACATACATTCTATTCAAAATACTATTTATATTATCAATAAAATGAATGAAAAACTGATTACATTTACACATGCACACACACACACACACAAAGAGTGGATATGAAATCCAGGAAGTTTTTTGCTCTGCAAAGCATCTGATATGGATGGGTTTTTTTTTTATGAAGCTGCCAGACTCCATATCCTTTCTGCATGCTCGAGTCTCTCTTCAGCCTTTGTTCTGGCCTGATGCATAATAAACAGCACATCATAGTCTAAATCAACAGATGTCACCAGTTTGTAGGGAATATGTGTCAAGTAAGCAAGACCAAATTTATGATTTCCAAAGGCACAGCGGCACTGCAACACAGCTGGAACTATACTGATCAAGCGTTCTTTTTGAGAAATCTCGTGCACGGTGGCTGCAAATATTCACACTGATTACAGATGTCTTGAAAATCTGTGACAAATGCTTGTAAGGAATGTCACAGGAGGTTACTTGTTTGCACACTTCCCTCTAGCTCAGGGGTGGGCCATTATTTTTTCCATGGGGCTGCATAAGACGTACCGTAGCGCCATTGTGGGAGGGCCAGGCGAAAAGGCAGGGATGCGAGGCGCTTTTGAAAGCCCCGCACATTGCAGCCAAGGCAACCAGCTTCTGCGGGGCTTTCAAAGGCGCCTTCGCTCCCCTGCGCGGCAGGGGGGTTAGTTAGGGTCGTCCGGCGGTCCGGATGTGGGTCTGGGCGCGGGTCAGATATAACGCTTCCAGGCCCACTTTAGCTGCATTTCAGCAGGTTTAGAACTGCTAACTGGCTCCTTCCAATCTTTGCTCTAACCTTGAAAAGCCTTTGGGTGATTCAAATTCCTTGAGCTGATCTTTCTCTTGGTAGATCAATTTCTGTCTCTTGTGGACACACGGAAACACAAACAAGTTCTCACCTATTACACAGGATAAGTCAACTGTGTCAATTATAGGTTTGGGGTTGGTTGTTGTTTTTTTAAAAGACCGTTCTCTTTTTAAAATGAAATCGCATTTCATATGCTTTCCAAACTATATTTTCAAATTGCATTTAGTTTCAAAATTCTGCACAGAAATCTTACCTTTATACGTAAAAATCCGATCAGAACATTATTTCGGTGATACAGCTGTGCAGCTGTATAATAACTGACCTTTTCCCGGGAATTACAGGTGCTGCCGTGAAGTTGCTAGAATATTGGGGAATTCGCTTGAAGTGATCTGGGTTTGAATCACGATTTAGGTCAGGGGTCTGCAACCTGCGGCTCTCCAGATGTTCATGGACTACAAATCCCATCATGGCAGGGGCTGATGGGATTTGTAGTCCACAAACATCTGGAGAGCTGCAGGTTGCAGATCCCTGCTTTAGGCCATACAGTTTATGAGCCAGTAAGCCTCTCACAGCACGAACTTTTCTCATAGGACTATGGGGGGGGGGGGAATAATTTCACCCATGTATACCCCCTTAGCTCTGAGAGGAGATATAATTTTAATGAATGCCCTTGCTTCTATGTTCCAAGAGCTTTTGTAAGCAGCCTCACTATGTTATTGGTTTCTATAGATAGCAACTATACTTAGAGGAAAACAATTACCATGTAATAGAACATGAGTACCCTCAGGAAGATCTTCTTTTTTAAATAGTATGCCAGTTTTTTCGCCAGTTATTCATGGAAGCACACATTGACAGAGAGAATTCAAAGCAGCAGCACAGATGAAAACACCAGATTACTATAGCGGGAAATAAAAGTGACATAATGGCTTTTTCTGCACAAACTTTTAAAAACATTTTGAGGCAGGAACTAAAACATTTCCTCCATGGAGTCCTGCATTGTTTTGACCCCCCCCAAAAAAAAACCCCCGTTTTATTTCCAGCCTCAAAACATTTTAAATGAATCCCCTTTCATTTCTAATACTTTAACAGAAAAAAAGAACAGGTGGAAAGCATTCAAAGGTGAACGAATTGCCACAGAGGCTAAAGAGTTCTTTCTCTTTTCCTTCTGTGATTCGATGCAGCTGCTTCTCCCTGCCCCGCCCCACCCCACCCCGCCCCGCCCCACTAAACAGCCTTGGTCATGAGTAACCATTTACAGCATGAGTGGCCTAGTTATACAGCACAGGTGCCACACGTTCCTGACATTCCTGGCTCAGAACTGGATGACCTGACCAGGCAGCATATACAAACACACTCCCTATCTTTCCAGAGTAGTATCTCTACCTCTTCAGCTCAGTCTGTTAGAGGCCAGTGGCGTAGCGCCAACAGGGTGGGGTGCACAATGCCCTGGGGGCGTGCCTGTGCAGGGGCATGGCAGGGGCATTCTGGGGTGGGCATGGGCGTGGGGTGCACACGTGCCCTGGACGCAGTTCCCCCTCACTTTGCCCCTGTTAGAGGCACAAATCAGTGCTGGGGGTAGGTGAGGGTACTCCTACTGTTAAGGCAGTAGGAGTGACATTTTATAGGGTTACAGAAGCAGCTAAAAAGTGGTTTTAGGTCAGATCAGTGGTAAATCTAGTCCCAACATGCTGTTTTCCATTCTGGTCTAATTAAGGTCTTGTCCCCAAGAAAACTGGTCCCGACCTTCCGTTTCCTCTTCATTTCTTGTTTTTTTTCCTTCTCTTTCTCCTTTTCCCCATTCCCCCTCTTCCATTTTGTGAGGTAGGTGGGGCTGAGAGAGTTCTGAGAGAAGTGTGACTAGGCCAAGATCACCCTGCAAGCTTCATGTGTAGGAGAAAGAAAACAAATCCAGTTCACCAGATAAAAGTCCGTCACTCATGTGGAAGAGTGGGGAATCCAACCTGGTTCTTCAGATTAGAGTTCACTTGTCTTAACCACTACATCATGCTGCCTCCCCAGATAATGGTTTGCCCACAGCCACCTAACACTATGGCCAAAATTGGAACCTGGGTCTTCCAAACTCACACTTGTGGTAACTGCACTAATCTGGCCATTTATATTTAAGTGTATTTGCTTATGAGCTGGGTGATGTGCATGTAAAGTTTCTCAATGACTGATATTGTGCAATCTCTCCTCCCACTTATTGCTGGTGGCAAGAGCTGTCAAGTCACAACCGATTTATGGTAACTCCATAGCGTTTTCAAGGCAAGAGATGAATAGAGGTGATTTGCTGTCATGCCCCCACAGAGCCTTTGGTTATTTCCCTTTTAAAATTTAGTTCAGCACAGTCAGTAGCGTTTTGCTGCCTGTTGCGTCTTCCTTTGGTACTTTTGCTAGTCCTCGCCCCTTTAAGACTTTTCCCAGTAGGCAATTTCCTCTCCTTACCCAGCATCCCCTGTTTTTAGTTAGTCAGTCAGTCTCATTGAGCGGCTAAGGGTAGTTAGTCCCTTTATCAGTCGCGGACGTCTATATCTTTATATGGTGGTCCAAAGAGAAAGTTCACGGGTCCATATGGTGATCCAAAGAGGAGTCCATAGGGCCCCTGACTCGCGAGAGAGCGCAAAGCCGGCCCCTTATCAGCATCCAGAGTGCAGATCTCAAGATCAACAGGAGCCGTGAGGAAGCAGTGAGACAGTGCCCAACTGAAAGAAACCAGCATGACACAGTCTACAGCTCCTATCATCAGCAGACAAGCAAGTAACCCCTTAGAGCCGGGGAGGAGTTAGAGGCTTGTCTTTCTCTATAAACAAGCCACACAACTGCTATGAATTGGCTTGTGTCTCGACCTTTCTGTCCAAGCCGAGAACAGGGCACCTCCAACTGAGTCACTTGGGGGGGGGGGGGGGGGGGGTAGCAGAACACAAGCCATTGCCTAACCTTGTACAGCCTTCCTCGTTGAAACACTGGACTTCTTTGGTGGTCTCCCATCCAAGTACCAACCTGCTTAACTTACAAGACCTGATTTGATTGGGGTAGTCTGGGTCATCCGGGCCAGAACTCCCAGTCATTACATTATTATTTTTTTCCATTTTCAGAAATCTGCAGGGTTAGAGTGGAGTGCATATTTCGCTTTGCTCATCATTTTGAGCACCTTCTACCTCCTAGCCGATGTCAGAATTAGCTAGAGTTGCTAATTCCCAATCCAGAGACTCTGCTACCCACTCCAAAAGCATCAAAACAAAAAACAGAGAAGGCAGCTATACTGGCTCCCAAACTCATGCCTCCTTGGGGATACTTTGCTTGCACAGGGATAAGCCCAGTTCCCTTTAGGATTTCACAGTAATAAATGACACAAGTTAATGGGCTAACATCCCAATCCAGAGTGTGCTTGAAAGCGGTTTAGGAGGAGGAGTAGCCTTTAAACTGGCAGCGAGGCTCCCAAAGCGCCACCTACCCCAGCAGAGGGGTAAATCTGCCAGCGGGCGGTCGCTCCAGCCTCCCGGTATGCCAACACAATGCAGAGTGCCACGTCAGCATCCCTGTACCCCCCACTGGCTCTGCCGGCATCGCGGGGGCATTCTAGAGGCGTGGTTAGGGGTGGAGCCAACATGACTCAACTTTCACCCTGGCACTGCCTCCCATGATGTCCTTATGGGTGGTAGAAGTCCATCCAGTCCAGTGGAGGGCTTTTCAGCAGTGGGGAGCCTTTTTTTGTTTCTTGCCTCCCTGTGCTGCTGAAAAGTTCTTTGGAGAAGCAGAGTGGAGCTGCAGCGGTGCCATTCCTGGCCACCCCTTGACTCAAGGTGCCCATCAATCAATTCAAAACCTTGTGACTGATGATGAATCAGCTTGCAATATTATTTTTATTATTATTATTATTATTATTATTATTATTATTATTATTATTATTATTATTATTATGCCACAACATAACACAGCACAAGTGTTCTGGAATTCATCCTCTGAATATCGGAAACCTTTTCCTAAGGACCTAGGATATTAGAGGTAGGTCATGCAGGAATGCGTGAAGCCCTTCCTAGGAAGTGCTGCTTTCTGCAGCATGTGGACCACGTTCTGTCCAAGCTTAGGCTTTCCAGATGTATTTTCAAGATTTCATTAATTCCTCGTAGAGCAATCACTACTAGTGGGATTACTGCTGTTCTTTTTTTGGCCACAATCGTTCAACTTCAATTCTGGTATTGTCCTTGTATTTTGTGATCTTTTTTTCCAGCTCTTTGTCCTCTCCACTCCTAAAACCCGCACAGCAACATCTATGATTCAAACATGTTTTTTCTCTACCACGTTATGTCCAGTGCCGTGCGCCAGAAAGTCTGTCCGTCTGTATTCTAAAGTCCCCAGAGCTATTTTTGCCTGTTCATTCTTTCTGTGGTCTTCTCTGGCTTGTGCTCGTACCAGGTCTTGCTACAGGGCAGGCCGTACTTTTTGCTAAGGTTCCAGTGCACCATTGCTGCTAGCCTATTTTTTTACAACAGCAGATGATGTGCTCCACGGCCACCACAATCTCTTGCAGCAGAAAACGGCAGACCTTTGGGTCATTGCAGTATTCTTCTTCTACTACATTATCATTATTATCATTATTATCATTATTATCATTATTATTCCGCCCAACCGCTGAAGGGCTCTGAGCAGCGAACAACAAGGCCAAAAAGGCAACACACAATATATATTGATAAAATATGCTGCGTTTTAATTGGGGTGGGATTATTTTATTTTATATAGAGCCAATTTAATTAATATCTAATGGATTTTAGTTTTTGGTTTATGTGCTCTATTTCTGTTTTGTTGTTCACCGCCCTGAGCCCTTCGGGGGAGGGCGGTATATAAGTTCAACCAATAAATAAATAAATAAACATATAAAACATTAAAATGGTTTAAAACACAGTAGCAGCAACACAGAGAAATTATTGGCAGTGCCTGATCCCAGCTCAGAAGCTGGGAGACTTGGCAGCTCAGGAAACTTGGAAGAAGGCCGAGAATGGTACAGATGAAATCAGAGGGGGGCGTCACGGGGGACGGCAAATTCATGGCCAGCCTCCCCAAAGGGCCGGTGGAACAATAAAAAAATAAGTAATTACAGAACTCACGGAAGTCAGATACCATCACAGTAGAGATATTTTCATTTGTTTCCACACATAAGAATTTCACCGAGTACCGCAGCGCTTCGTGTTATTGGCTGTCTGCTAAGGGAGCATTGTTCATATGGCCATCTGTGCTGATCTTAAGCGGGCCTTCAAAGCAGTTATACCACGTCTCAGGTAGCAGGATATTACCTGCAGGGCGCTCATTGAGGTGCAGTGGTTAAGAGGCCTGGCGAAGCGCTTCCGCATTAGTTTATAGTCCCTAACCAAACACGGTGGAATTATCATTCACTTTTATGCGGCTGCCTTTGTCGTAAAACCATTATTTAGCATAGCACTTTGCGCCACAGAGCATTTATATTCATTGAACAACTATCATCGATTACCAAGCAACGAACAGGGCAATAAAGGCACAAGGCACCAGGCGGAGCATTCTCCGCAACAAAGAAGTTCGAGCATAAAAGCGATGGATTTTCTGGGCTGTATGGCCGTGTTCCAGCAGCATTCTCTCCTGACGTTTCGTCTGCATCTGTGGCTGGCATCTTCAGAAGATCCTCTGAAGATGCCAGCCACAGATGCAGGCGGAACGTCAGGAGAGAATGCTGCTAGAACACGGCCATACAGCTCGGAAACCACACAGCACCCAAGTGATTCCGGCCGTGAAAGCCTTCAACAATACAAGGTCCAGCATGTTGAGTTCTGTGGTGGGGGAATCTATTAACATATTTTTGTGAGACAGTACAGAGGAGTATAATTCTGCTTAGGACTTCAGTGCAAGGTAAGAAATTCAGACTCGAACAATTAGTCACCCTCCACACATAAATCCACCTACCATGTATGTAGGAACTCCATCTTGGCTTGGCTTGAAGAGCAAAGGTGTGTGTTGACGTTCTGCTCCAAAAATCTCCACTTCCCCCCAACCAAGTCAGCTGACTTCCAAAACAACACTGTCAAAATTTCTTTTGTGTTTTTTCCCTTTAAAAGCCAGACAGTGAACTCAAAAGTGACCTAGAGAGGGGAAAAAAATGTGGATGAAATCAAACTGTATCACAGTGAAATTTTACCAGCTACAGGAACACAAAATAATGACGAGATGGCTGTTCCACATCAGCAGCCAATGGTGGAGGAACACCATTGGCAGAACACACAACCATGTTCTAGAATGCAGGATCTCCCAAATTCTGATGGTTGGGGATTTTCCTTGACAAACTAAATATTCTTCTGCTGAAATATAAATAGCCAGGTACTATACTGAAGACAGACAGGTCTTCCCTTTTTCCAATATATCCCAGATGTTCAACAGGTTACTTATTCCAGTCCAACAGAAGTTCAAGAACATCCCTAATTCATACCAACTTCTCTGCTGGTCCTATCCTTATTTCACACCACTTATTTGCTGGGGACATTCTTTCCGCCTTGCAAATCTGGCTCTGAGGTGCTTCAAACCAGAGAGAAAACGGGAAATGAAAGTCATTTGTCCACACATCTCCACAGCATTTAAAAGAAGAAGAAGAAGAGTTTGGATTTATATCCCCCCTTTCTCTCCTGTAGGACACTCAAAGGGGCTTACAATCTCCTTGCCCTTCCCCCCTCACAACCAGGGGCGTAACGAGGTAGCCCTGGGCAAACTGTAGCCCTGGGCAAAACCTGAGTTGGATGCCGCCCCCCCCCATGGGCGGCCACTCCACCACGACCAATTTTTTTTTGCACCAGGACATTGGTGCCTGCAGGGGGTGCATTTTTAGACATATCAGCACGTACCACATCAGGAGACTCAGTCTGCATGCTACTACCCAAGTTTGGTGAGGTTTGGTTCAAGGAGTCCAAAGTTATGGACTCCCAAAGGAGGTGCCCCATCCCCCATTGTTTCCAATGGGAGCTAATAGGAGATGGGGCTACAGTTTTGAGGGTCCATAACTTTGGCCCCCCTGAACCAAACTTTCGCACCAAACCTGGGTGGTATTATCAGGGCAGCCCCCTGATAGGACTCTAGGCAAAAAGCTTGAGACTCAGTCTTCAGAAATGTGCCTCTGCAACCCCCATTTATTAAAATGCAAAACACTCAATGCAGAACAAAGATTCTTGGGCAAAATTCTAGGATGTTCCTGCTGGGGGTGCATTTTTTGATGTACCGGGACCAAAATTGTGGGTATCATCTGGAAACATGTTCCCCGCCAAGTTTGGTGTAGTTATTTAGGGGGTCCAAAGTTATGGACCTCTTCAAAGGGGGTGCCCCATCCCCCATTCTTTTGTTAGTAGAGATGGGGGCTACAGTGTTGAGGGTCCATAACTTTTGGCTCCCTCAAGTGAACTCAAACTGGGTACTCAAACTTTGGCATGCAGGCAGGTGTCATCATGATAACTCCAGATGATACCCTGAAATTATGGTGCCGTATATGTCCAAAAATGCACCCCCTGTAGGAACATCCTAGAAATTTGCCCAAGAATCCTTGTTCTGCATTGAGCTTTCTGCATTGCTGTCCAAGGGGTTGGTAGGCTGGGGGGGGGGGCACATTTCTCATGAAGGAAACAGCAATTCCCAAAACCTCAGGGTCTCATCAGGAGATCGCCCTGGATGTGATACCCCCCCAGGTTTGGTGGTGGTGGTGTGCAGCAGTTTGGTTCTAGGGGGGCCAAAGTGCTGGACCCTTAAAACTGTAGCCTCCCCTATCTCCTATTAGCTCCTATTGGAAATAATGGGGGATGGGGCACCCCTTTGGGAGAGTCCATAACTTTGGACTCCCTGAACCAAGCCTCACCAAACTTGGGGGGTAGCATAAGGACTGTCCCCTGATGATACGCTGAAATTTTGGTGCTGCTAGCCTAAAAACTGCGCCCCCTGCAGGCCACAAATGGAAAACCACTAAAATACCCCAAAACGAACCCAGCATTTTGATGCCCCCCACAAGGTGATGCCCTGGGCAGCTGCCCACCTTACCCAATGGGCATTACGCCAGTGCTCACAACAAACACCCTGTGAGGTAGGTGGGGCTGAGAGAGTCCGAGAAGCTGTGACTAGCCCAAGGTCACCCAGCTGGTGTGTATGGGAGTGCACAGGCTAATCTGAATTCCCCAGATAAGCCTCCACAGCTCAGGCGGCAGAGCGGAGAATCAAACCCGGTTCCTCCAGATTAGATACACGAGCTCTTAACCTCCTACGCCACTGTTGCATCCTCTTCCTTGTGTGAAGTACACTTATGGGATAAGAACATAAGAAAGAGCCTGCTGGATCAGACCAGAGTCCATCTAGTCCAGAACTCTGCTACTCGCAGTGGCCCACCAGGTGCCTTTGGGAGCTCACGTGCAAGATCTGAAAGCAATGGCCTTCTACTGCTGCTGGAACTTGCACGTTGCCTCTAGAGAACTAAACCACAACATCACCCACTATGAACATTCTTCTAAAGTTGGGACCTTTCGGTTCTCAGTACTCACTTATTGGTGGAACATGTTTAGCAGAAGGCTGTTTCCATGTGACACACTAAGCCCCCCTCCTCACATGCAGAATGGTGCACTTTCAATCCACTTTGCAGCTGGATTTTACTGTGCAGAACAGCAAAATCCACTTGCAAACAGCTGTGAAAGTGGACTGAAAGTGCATTATTCTGCATGCGCGGAAGGGGCCGAAGAGGGACAGGATTGCTTGAACACCTGCATTGAAAGGAGTGCAAACACGGAGCAACACTTTCTAGGATACATTCAAGCAAGGAAGTGCCAAAGCAGTTGGCAACAGGAGCAACAGATGTGAAGCTGCCAGGTTAACCAGCAAAAAATCAGTTAATAAGCTTACTCGATAATATTAGGGTCATTTCAACACTGCAACGAGGGGCTTTATCAAGGAAGAGAAGAAACACATCCAACTATTCAAGTGGAGAGAGGCCTGTATTGAACTTAGGTCATGCTGATTCTGTTTTGTGCTATTTAGAAGAAGAAAAGAGTTTGGATTTCTACTCCGTTTTGCTCTCCTGTAAGGAGTCTCAAAGCAGCTTACAAACTCCTTCCCCTTCCTCTCCCCACAACAGACACCTTGTCAGGTAGGTGAGGCTGAGAGAGTTCTGTGACTGCCCGACAGTCACCCTGCAGAAATGTAGATGGGGAAACAAATCTGGTTTACCAGATAAGAGTCCGCTGCTCATGGGTAGGAGTGGGGAATCAAACCTGAATCTCCAGATTAGAGTCGGCAACTCTAAACCGATACACCACTCTGGCTCACTGTTTACTCATCATCACAGTAATAGACATCACTGAAAGCAACAGGCTCCACAGTGGCATTTTAAAATGTTTATCTGTTCTTCCTTTGCTCATTGTCTTTCACAAAACTACAAACTTGGATTGACCATGGCAGATTTCTAGCACAGTGGTTGGTCCATTTTGAAGGAATCTCATTAGAGAAGTGGTTCTCAACCTGTGGGTCGCGACCCCTTTGGGGGGCCAAATGACCCTTTCACAGGGGTCGCCTAAGACCACTGGAAAACGGTCTTTTTCTATTTTATATATACCAATTTTATGGTTGGAGGTCACCACAACACAAGGAACTGTATTAAAGGGTCGCAGCATTAGGAAGGTTGAGAACCACTGCATTAGAGCTTTTTGTCCTGACTCCGAAGTTTGCCACAGATGTGTAACCCTCAGTGCAATTAATCTTTGATTGGGGCAGGATAGCTAAGTGGTTAGATCTTCAGTGCCTACATCAAGCTTCCCTATTCAGTCAAAAAGAAACTTTGCATGTTCCATGTCATTGGACCATGTACATGGGATTCTGGAATGAGACACAGGACTCCAGAGCAAGAGGATACAACCTCCTTATCTCAGGCTCATTCCGCACATGCAGAATTTCAAACTGCTTTCAGTGCTCTTTGAAGCTGTGCGGAATGGCAAAATCCACTTGCAAACAGTTGTGAAAATGGTTTGAAAACGCATTATTTTGCGTGTGCGGAAGGGGCCTCAGATAACTAGAGCACTTGCACAGTAGAACAGACACCTTCATTCACTAGAGTTGCCTTGGTAGGAAAAAAAAAACCCTGCCAGTATTGTATGCAGTATGATGTCATTTCCAGGGGAAGCCTGCAAGTGGCATCACTTGGCTCTAGGAATCGCTAGAAACTATGTTTTGCCATAGAGTTTCCAGCTATTCCTAAAGTGACATGACTTCATTTCCACTTTTTCCTGGAAGTGGTGTCATGATGCCTACACTGCCACTGTTCCCTTATGTCCCTGCCTCCCAAGCTCCGACCAGTTGCCAGGTTGATGATCCCATATATTTATACGTAAATGTTTATGATCGTGGCATTGGTCATTAAACCTGAACAACAGATACAGCAGCATGGCAGATGCATTAAATAGACAACAACACAAATAAACTCCACATGGGTCTGTTTAAGGACAACTTGGAACCTGCAGTTGATTCAGAACGCCGTGGCCCAGCTATTATTGGACACAAAGAGGAATCTGCATATCACTGTGTTTCTGCAAACACTTTGTTGGTTACCGATCCGTTTCCAGGTTCAATTCAAGGTGCTGCTTATCACGTACAAAGTCTTTCAAGATGTTGGGCCCACAAACATGCAAGAACTGCCTCTCCTGCTATGTTCCGCTGTGACAGTCCCACTTATCTGAGCAACTTTCCTTGACGGGGCCACCCTACAAATAAGACTGGCAATTGTCCATTCATGCACATTCTCTGGCACTCTCTGGGCTTTTCTGTGCAATTCATTTGAAACATTTTGAGGCGAGAAATAAAATGTTTCCTCTATAGATTTCTGCATTGTTTTTACCCCACAGACATTTTATTTCCAGCCTCAAAAAGTTTTCAGTGAATTCCTTTTGAAAACGATTCTCCGGCTGAAATATTGTGAAGACGCCTTCCGTTGCTGTGCGATCTATTGACTAAATTTCCCACGCTTCTCTGCTTCCCTAAACTTCCTCCTCAATGCCGTTTTCTGAGCTCACCTGGTTTCCTTTTGCCCATTTATTTGCAGCGCTTCTCTGCTTGTTCTTTTATTTGGGGGTACAGCAATCTTTGAAGCATCAAGTATATGAGGAATATAGACTGCAGCATGAGGCGGTAAAGTATTGCAGCATCAATTCAATACAGAATTTTTAAAAAGAGGGGAAAATCCCATATTGGCTGCAAGGAATCATTTCAAGGGGTGAGTGCAAACAAAATGGGGTGGGGGGACTGAAAAAATTTCACAAACGTTTTAGGAGACTTGTGGGGAAACAGCCTCTCTTCACCTAACAGGCCAGCTACATTCCAAATTCCACTAGGAAGATTGAAATACTTAAATGTTGTTTCAAATTCAGTCATGGATTTTACCTTCCCTCCATCTCTAAGGCAAAAAGAAGGATTTACCCAAACCTAAAATGTATTCAGCAGATTTGTCTCTTACCCTTCTTCCAAAAAGCTCGTTTTAAGGCCCCACTGCAACCATGGCAGTGAGGATAGCTTGAGAAATGTTCAGTTGTCCTAGGACAGTGATGGTTAACCTTTTCGAGACCAAGTGTCCAAATTGCAACCCAAAACCCACTTATTTATCGCAAAGTGCCAACACGGCAATTTAACTTGAATACTGAGGTTTTAGTTTAGAAAAAATGGTTGGCTCCGAGGCACGCGTTACTCGGGAGTAAGCTTGGTGAGGCAACTGTGCAATGCTTCAAATGGATGAATCACGACCCTAAGAGGGTTTACTCAGAAGAAAGTTCCATTGCCAGCAACCGAGCTTACTCCCAGGTAAAGGATTGTGCCCAGGCCAGCCTAATGTAAGTCTCAGCGCGTGGGGTGATTTTCCATTGCCTCCACATGATCGTTAACTCTGTGCACCTCGCGCTATAGCCGCACCGCTGTCCTAGGACAGCCAGTGAAATTTATAACTGAGCAGGAATCTGAACCCAGGTCTTCCCAGTGCAGTTCCAACACTGACTAACACTGATTCGCTTTATGAGTTGCAACTCCATGATATTGCAAAAAAAACCAAACACATATTTCCCCATGACTTATGTCTGATGGGAAAGATGTTTGAGGGACAGGATCAATGGGAAGATGCTTTGACCTTCACTCACTGATGCTGACCTGCAAAAAGAAGACAAAGAGTTTGGATTTATACCCTGCTTTTCTCAACCATAAGGAGTCTCAAAGCACTCTCTGGGCCTTTCCCCACTCTCCCCTATACCCCCTATGCTGCGCGCTGCTCTCAGCGCGCGGCATCCCTGGTGCACGCCCTGGCGCCCCACGACCTCACGCTCTGCGCGGGGTCATCAAAAGGCACCCTTTGCAAGAGCGCCAGGGATGCCACGCGCTGAGGGGGCGCGACAGCACAGCGGCGGGGCAGCTGCACTGTCGCCGCCCCCTCTCGTGGGGAGAACCGGGGGACCCCGCACTACTCTCCTCAAGTGGCGCAGGGCTTAAGGTAAGTGGGGAAAGGCCCACAAACTCCTTCCCTTCCTCTCCCCTTGGGAGGTACGTGGGCCTGAGAGAGTTCTGGGAGAACTGACTAACCCAAGGTCCCCTAGCAGGCTTCATTCATGAAACCAATTCACTTCACCAGATAAGAGTCCTCCACTCATGTGGAGGAATGGGAAATCAAACCTGGTTCTCCGGATTAGAGTCCGCTGCTCTTAACCACTGTACCGTGCTGGCTCTACCTCCACCCTGTTTTTCTCTGCAGTCAAATGTGACTGCGGGAAAACTAGTTTTCCTAAAATGGTACACAGGGCCTTTGCAACGCGAAATCCATGTATTATGTAAAACACTGTTTATGCTGCTTCTCTTTGGAACTTGCCAGAGGCAGCTTACTAAACCATTAAAAGTGATGAATTAATCACATTTAAAGTGATGCATTAAAACCCAACATTAAAAGGCCAGTCGGAACATAAAACTACCCAATCCGGAAGGGAGGGAGCTCTGCAGTGGCTAGGGGTTGTGCAGGGGAGGCGGTACTACACCACCTCCCAATGGAGCTCTGGGTGGCGCAGCGAGCAGCGGGAATGCCCCCCCCCCACTGCTACACAGAAAAAGAGACTTATGCCACGCGTTTTTGTGCTGTAAGTTACAGGGCTGTGCTGGGGACGTTTGCAAGCTGAAAGTCCAGTGGAAGCCAATGACTCCAGCCCCGGGAGTGGCCTCCTCACAGTTCAGGCTAAAAACTGCCTGAGGAACTATACTTCCCAGGTGACTTTGTGAGCCCCAAGGTCTCCTGGGAACTGTAGTTCCTCAGGCCGTGTTTTGAGCCTGAACTGTAAATAGGCCACTTTTTTCAGCCTGAAAAAGTACTAGAAAAGAAAAGTAACTAAGGTAAATGTGGGAAGGGGCGGGGAGGGTGCCACGGGGGGGCTGCGCGGGGGGACTGCGGGAGGTTGCAAGGAAAAGTGGGAGGGCCCTGGGGCATTTTTCCGCCCCAGAAGTGCGCCCAGTGCATAACACACCCCCGCCCCTTGCCACTCTGCCACTGGAACCTCCTTTGTATACTAGAAATTGGTCTCAAGGCACATGAAGGGCTTAAAAAGAAGCAGGTTATTTGCCATTTTGACTGGGTCGTATTTTTCCCAGGTGCTCAGCAACACATCTCAATCTGTGAAAAGGGCCTTCTGAGCTGTCTTCAGATCGGGCGCCTGTTTTTAAACAACTTCTGTTGTTTTAATTTTTAACTTATATTATTGTTAGTAACTGCTGCTTAAGTTTTAATGGGTTTAAGTTTGTGTTGTATTGATTTGCTATCCTAGTGTACAGCTACATTGTGAGCCGCCTCGAGCCCTTCGGGGGTGAGGCGGCCTATAAATTTAACAAATAAATAAATAAGGGTGCTTTTATGGCTGTGGTTTCAAATCTCCACATCAAGTGAATGCATCACTTCATGGATCTGACCAAGAAGTCTCGGGCTGACACAAACGTGTGCCTTGCGATGTTGGTCAGGCTTTTGACGTTGCTTTGATTGGACTAACAAGGTTGCCCTGCGGAATCAGAAAGACACGCACTGCTGATCACATCCAGAGTCTCCCCCCCCCTCCCTACATAAGGAGCATTTCAATTTGAAGTGTAATTCAACACACTTCAAGATTTCAAGCAACCTCTGTAGATCAGCAGTGGGTGGGTGGGGCAGCAACTTCCAGAATCGCTTGAGTCTCACTCCTTTAAAAAAAAGGGGGGGGAGAGAAATTAAACCCTAGTAATACTAATAATCAAGAAGAACAAGAAATAATGACCAATCTGCAGTGAAAAAGCCTCGCTGGGTGTAAACTCTGTTTGCCATTACAACAATGTAGTCTTATGTAAGTTACTCAGAAATATGTCCTACTGTGTTCAGGGGGCTTGCGTTCAAGAAAGCGTGCCAAGATCGCCGCTTCCGTCATATGGTTTGAGTTTGCGTAGAAGGCAGGGGGGAACTTGCCTGCCCATTCATCTGAATTATTAGAATTGCAAAATAGAGGCTTGTTTCTTTTACAGGAAAAAAAAGGCACAATGCCAGAAATAGCCCCTCCTCGCTATCATGCCCTCTCTTGGGCTGCCCTCCTGTTTTTCTCTGGAGTCGCTTCTAATATTTGGATGTCAGGCATCAATCTGTGAAAAGAGTGGATGGAGCCAGTTTTACATTGACGGACAATGGGGTGGCTTTATGGGGGTCCCCACTCCAAATAAAATACACCATCCCAAAGTTCAGCTCCTTTGCCAACTTCTCCTCACCTTCAAAAAGGAATTGTTTTTTTAAAAAAATAAAACCTGTCAAAGCTATAGAAACTCAGGACAGAGACCCAGATATTTATGCCTAATAAAGGTTTACTGTACTGTAAAGACCCAGATGGCAGAAATGTAAAATTTGAGGTTAGTAAGATAAAACTGATACACATCAATTGCACAGAGTTCTACAAAGAGGTCAGTTCAAGAATGAAGATTACACTGACGATTTAAGTGAGGTTTTCTCATCCATTATGCTGGAGAGGAGAGGACTCTATTTCTAGTCAAGGCTTCTACGCTTTCTGAGCTCCAAGTTAAAAAATCACCATGAATAGTTAGTGACTGGATTTCCAGCTTGACCATACTACTACTGAAGACTTCTCTTTGCAAACGCCTCTTTCAACCACACTCTAGAGAACTGCACATTAACAATAAAATAATGTGAGTCGAAAAAACACATGCTTTTTTTAGGAGACCCCCCCCCCTACAGAAATAGTAGCATTTTCCATGGTGCTATTACAGCATGGTGCTATTACAGCATGGATTATAGCACACACTGAAAGGGGGAGATTTCTGGTGCTTTCCTACTGCAAAGCAAAACAGCATGATTCTCGGTTGCTCACGTTGCTCTAGAGAAACCTGGAAGAAAAAAATTCCCCCTTTTGAAAGTTTCGATGGCGATCAATACTGCTCTCCCGCCCGGGGCATATCTCCAACTCTCCACCCCCAGCTGCTAAAAGCTGGAGCAAAAAGACTTCTTTCTGTAGGAAAAAAAGTTGCAAGCGCTCCTTTGCACCCCCGAGTTCAGCCGCCGCGCGCTCCTTACCTCCGCCCGGCCGGACTGGAACTGAGCAGCTCCTAACCCAGCGCTCAAAGAAGAGGGGGAAGGCAAGGGACTGTGGATAAAGTGCTGAGCCGGAGTTGAACCAAAAAAAAAAAATAGAGGCAAGGGACCGGAGACAATGTCACAAGATTTAAAGAAAAGCTCTGGGAGGGAATCGCTCCTCAGCGGAAATGATCTGCTCCACGTTGCCTGAGCTTAATCTTGGGAAAGCAGACTTTCGCTTGCCAGGAATGTATCCAGTGCAAATCCAGAACAGTCACTCCAGTCTCGGTCAGTGTTCTGGATTGCATGGCTAGGACTTGGGACATTTGGCAAGATACCTGCCCAGATGGAGGCCTTCCAGATCTCTCTTCTGGAAATAACTTTATGGGGAAATGCATCCCCTTGTACCCCTTGAAAAACAGTTTTTCTCGACTCTGGTGAGAGATCCAGCACATACTTGGAAGGATTTAGGTCAGCCGTTCAGGGTATTGATCAATGGATCAATCAATCTAGCAATCTGTGTGTTGTGGGTTTTCCACGCTGTGTAGTTTTTGCTCTTAACATTTCACCCGCATCTATGGCAGGTGTTTTCAGAGACATGTCACGGTGAGGTGTGTTGATGCCACGGAGAGAAATGCACCTTATTGTGGCATGCCTCTGAAGATGCCAGCTATAGATAGAGGAAAACATTAAAAGGAACAATTGCTAGATGTGTTGGTGCCACAGAGAGAAACACATCTTGTCATGACATGCCTGTGAAGATGCTAGCCACAGATGTGTGCAAAACATTAGGAGCAAAAACTACCAGACCATGGCCACACAGCCCAGAAATCCACAACAGCCAGATGATTCTGGCCACGAATGCCTTTGACAATACACTATCTAGCTATCTTCATAGTAAATGTTTTAATTTTCTCCTTCTGCCTCATTAAACATCTAATCTGATGAGGAGTTCTGTAGAACTCAAAAGCTTACACATTGTTTTGTGTCACTTTTGTTAGTATAAATAAAGAGTATTACATGGACTTGGGTTTCAGCTTTGTCTTCAGGTCAATATACCCCGTATATACTCGCGTATAAGTCGACCCGCATATAAGTCGAGGCACCTAATTTTATCACAAAAAATTGGGAAAACTTATTGATTCGTGTATAAGTCGAGGGTGGGAAATGCAGCAGCTGCTGGTAAATTTCAAAAATAAAAATAGATGCCAATAAAATTACATCAATTGAGGCATCAGTAGGTTAAATGTTTTTGAATATTTATTTCAAAGAAAAACAGTAAACTGGCTCTGTAAGTGGAAAAGAGGGTCAACAAGAACAATATGGTATCAACAATAACTTTAAAAGTACAAAAACCTTAGCTCAACCAGCAACCAAGCTAAAACACAAGAGTTAAAATCCTCCAAAACTGGATTCCTCATCATCATCTGTATGTCCAAATGTAACCCAACTTAGATTTTAAGAGGGATATTATCAGAAATGGAAAATCTACTATTAGCTTCCATTGTAAACAATGGGGGATGGGGCATCCCCTTTGGGGGTCAATAACTTTGGATCCTGACCCAAACTTCACCAAACCTGGCTGGTATCATAAAAAGACTCTCCTGATGAGACCAGCCAAGTTTGGTGAAGTTTGGTTCTGAGGGTCCAAAGTTATGGACCCTCAAAAGGGTAGCCCCATCTACTAATAGCTCCCATTGAAAACAATGGGGAATGGGGAGACTTCATTTTAAATCCATAACGTTAATCCTCTCTTGAACCAAACTTTACCAAACTTGGCTGGTATCATCAATGGTATGTCTTCTGAGGGCATTCCTGAAAATTTGGTGCCACTAGCATAAAACTGCACCCCCCCCTGCTGGCCGGGCAAAAGTAAAACACACAAAAAATTTAATGACCCGCATATAAGTCGCGGGGAGCTTTTTCAGCATTAAAAATGTGCTGAAAAATTCGACTTATACATGAGTATATACGGTAGCTATTTGGAATGTCCATCTAAATATATTGTAAAATATGTATATAATAATAGCCATCACAATAATAATGGTGTGTTGAAGATCTGTTGAAGTTCTACATTTATGATATAGCATCCTATGTCATCTTTGTCAGTCTATACTGGAGAATGTCAAAGAGTTAAAAATAAGAGTAAAGAAGAAGGAAAATAAGAAGGAAAAATCCCAGATCTTTTAAACAATTCTCTAGAAAAAGATGTATGACTGTGACTTTTAGGGGCTGTTCAGGACTGCTTCATACTAGGCAGAACCCCTTTCTAATAGAAATTTTGGTGAACGTATAGATTGTCACCTGTGATTTTATCACCTGATTGCATTTCTAATCATGATGGACTATCTTGTTCATGGTGGGCCTTTTTTTGTTTTAAGTTTTTTTAAAAATTATTAACTACAAACAGTTTAACAACAGATTGGGACAGATTCTCCTGTTGGTTTGCCTGCCTGCCAGCCAAGCGGTGGTCCACCTGAATTAGTTTCGACTAGCTGGGCTGGATTTACTACTTGGCGGGGTCAGGCTTTTTGGGTAGAGGGAGGTTGGCAGAGTCATGGGGGCACCGATTCTGGGGCTGGGGATCCCTGTGTTGATGGACGGGTAAATATTATGCAGGCGGCGCCATAATGATAGAAGGCATGAGATATGGCTATGCTCGTCACTTCTCTGACCCGACTCCATCCTGAGAAATCATGGTGGCGGGGATCAGGGACACCCTCCTTCGTCTTTGGTGTTGATTAATGCCAGGTCCATCAACAATAAGACCATAGTACTCGAGACTTCTGGAGCCCAGCAGGTGGACCTGGCATGTGTCATCAAAACCTGCGCGCTAAGGTGAGACCGCCGCCTTTGGCTTAAGTCACGCCTACCTGGTTTCCTCGCTGCTCTCCACCAATCACCTAACTCAGGCCAGGGGTGGCATGGCTCTGTTCATCCACGAAGTCTATTCCTTCAGGGCAGTCCCCGTCTCCAGAGATCACCGCATGAATGTGTCGGCCTGGCATGGTTGGCCTTGGAGAGGTTGGCCATTCTTCTGGTGTACCGTCGCCTAGCAACCAGGGAAACAGCCTGCCACGCTGCTGGAGGTGGTGTCGGACTGGGGTTGCGGTTCTCAGGACTTATTGTCTTTAGGCTAATTTCAACGCCCACGCCGATGTTGCCTCATGTAATAGCGCCATGGACCTAGTGTCATCCATGGCTTAATTTAGGCCTCCTTAGTAAATTCTGGTCCCACTAATGCAGGCCGGGCAGCATGCTGGATTTTGGTCTTCGGGTCAGGGATAAACTTGGTCGTATCCTCTATTGATAGAGTGCCATGGTCCCACCATTATGCCTTTGAAGGTCCGATGGACTTGCCACACCACCCCTGTCTAGCGATGGGCTGATTTCATGACCTCGCTCGCTGAGACTCATGGATCCACTGGTTTCCTAAATGCCTCTACGGACCCTGAACCTACGGGCACACCTCAGATGAGCAGGTGGAGGACTGGAATTCCCGGCTCTCTGATGCCATCAAAGTTGTTGCTCCCGGCCCTTCTACGCCTACCGACGCTGGCTTCCATGGTATACGGTGGAGCTAAAAATCCATGAAATGGGGGCTTAGACGCCTAGAGCTGCAGTGTGAGTGAAATCTTCAGACAAGGTTGCGCCAACAGCCCATGAGATGGCGACAAAGCGAGTGCTAAGAGGGTCTTTCTCCTCCTCTCCTCAGATCTGCCAGTCTCCTACTTCAGCACAATTGTTTCAGATAATTCGTCATTGACCTCCTTATCGGAGAGTTGTTCAAATCCTCAATTGAGTATTAGCTGTGAGGCATTTATGAGCTTTTGGTGCAGACAAGGTCGCTACGCCCGCCATGACCTTCCACCCACATTGGCTACAATTAGTGAACTGGAGACTCCCTACCGCCTTCAGGTAGTCCTTTGTTTGGCCCATAGTTTTCCTGCTCTCTGAAGTCATTGTCGACAGAACCTTAGCTGCTGTTAGACCTACTACCTGTCCTCTGGATCCGCAGGTCCTGGTTTGTGAAACCAATGGGCGAAGTTACTTAATTCCCATCTGTTAAGTATAATCAATGGCTCCCTTCAGCAAGTAGTCTTCCCAGATGGGTTGAAGGAGGCAGTGGTCCACCCACTCTTAAAAAGACCATCATTAGATCCATGGATCTGGCCACCATCACTCGCCCCAAATCTTTCATGTCGGGGGAAGGTAATTGAGAGAGTGGTGTTGGAGCAGCTTCAAGGTTTCCTGGATGACGATCGCTTTCGACCCCTTCCAGTCCGCTTCCGTTGGCATGGGACAGAGACTGTTCTCGCCGCCACAGACACACTCTGTATTCAGCTTTGACCACGTTAGTGATCGGCGCTGCTGGTATTGCTAGACCTTAATGCGAGCATTTGATGTGGTTGACCATGACCTTTTTTGTCCCATCGCCTGGCCGGCCTCGGAGTACGGGCACTGTCCTTCAGTGTGGATTGTCTCGCTTCTCCGGGCCGGAATCAGCAAGTGAGGTGCGGGATCAGGCCTCCCGGAAGTGCCCGCCCAGTGTGGTGTACCCTCTCCAGGGCGCTATTATCCCCACTGTTATTTAACATCTACATGCACTCTGCTCAGCTGGTACAGAGTTTTAGCTGATCTGTCATCAATATGCAGATGACACTCAGCTCATTCTGTTGATGGAGGGGGCAGCTGTCGCCTGCAGCCTCTACAGCATTGTATGGCAGTGGTTGCTGGTTGGTTGCGACAGAGCAGGTTAAAACTGAATCCATCGAGATCCTCCTGGCTTACAAGCGGCGGGGAGGTGGGACTTTTCAGCCGCCGGTGGCGCGAGGGGGCCATATTGGCGCCGACCCTCCGGCAAGAGCCTGGGGGGTCCACCTGGATTCGCCTCTCAATGGACCCAGGTGGCCCATATAACCCGGTTGCTTTTTTCATCTTCGCTTGCGGCCCGGCGACTGGCCCCTTCCTCTCCCAAACGGATCTAGCCACAGTGATCCATGCAGTGGTCATCTCCAGATTAGACTATTGTAAGTCGCCTATAAGTGGCCTCGGCGCTTGATCCGAGACTAAACTGGTGCAGCGCGGCGGACGCTTGCTCGCGAGGCAGTGCCACCTGGGAACACATCCAGCCTGTGCTGCGCCAGCTGCATTGGCTCCCAGTAGAGTTCGATCATCTTCAAGGTGTTGGTGTTGACCTTTAAGGCCTTACGCGGCCTGGGACCATTGTATCTCGACCGCATCACCCCATATGTCCCTGTAACGCCCTTCGGGATCAACAGTTGAGGCCAACCTACTAGTGGTCCCTGGCCCTCGGTGATGCAGCTGGCTTTCCACACGGCTGTGGGCCTTCACGGCTCTGGCTCGCCTGTGGAACGCCTTCCTCCAGGTCTGTCCGGCTCCTGCGGGACCCGCAGAGTTCCTGCAGGGCCTGTAAGACGAAGCTGTTCCACCGGACCTTTGGAGGAACCGGCCGCTGATGGTGCCCCCTCCCCCCCTTTCATGGCCCTCTACCTCATGGCCCTCTACATCTGGGACCTGCCATTCCTCCCACTTGGGGAGAGGATTTTGAATATGGAGCTGCTGGACGCCATTTATATTTATTATTGTACTTTTATTGTATTTTATTGTATTTATAAGATTTAGCTTTTACTATTTTATCGCTGCTTTTAAAGATTTAGCCATTTTATGTTATATTATGTTTATTGTTGTACACCGCCCGGAGCCCCTTGGAGATAGGGCGGTATAAAAATCTAATTTAAAAAAATTACAAAGATCACAAATGCAGATAAGTACATTTCTCTATCTTACGGACTCCCAATTTCATCTGCATCAAGTATTAATTCGAAAAAATCTCTTGGTCTTTAACAATGAATTCAACATGGCAGACCATCTTGCATGATGATCTATCCATACAACTTTTACAAATATTTACGTATGTTCCAATCCCCCTATGTAACATCATGAGATTAATGCTGGTACTTAGGGTTACGAGCTCCAGGTTGGGAAATTCCCAGAGAATTGAGGGGGAAGGATGGGATTTGAGGAAGGTTGACCTTGAGCCAGTCACAGTTTTCTTAGAACTCTTACATTCTTACAATGTACCTGTTGCTATAGTTTAACAAGACCAGTATTTCTCTCATAGATCGTATAACAGATCTCTCTAGTTTCTCATAGTCTGCCTGTGCTGGATGGCGAGGCCTTACATCTGGCCTCGTCGGTGACCAGTCCTGGACTCTGTGGTTTCCCTGGAGGCCCAGATCGCCAAAACGGCCCAGACTGCATTTTACCATCTTCACCAGGCATGACAGCTGGCTCCCTCTCTCTCCCATTCTGATCTGGCCACGGTGATCCATGCAACGGTCACCTCCAGATTTGATTATTGTAACTCGCTCTTTGCTGGCCTGCCCTTGAATCTAACCAGGAAGTTGAAACTTATTCAGCATAAGGCTGCCAGGCTCCTAGTTGGAGCCTCAAGTTGGCACCACATGACACCTATCCTATTCCATCTTCACTGGCTGCCTATCGAGTACTGGGTTTTCTTCACGGTATTGGTTCTGACCTTTAAGGCCCCGAGCGGTCTTGGACCCACTGATACCTTTAGGTTGTATAACTCTTACTCAGAGGGACTGAGAATTCTATCAGCCCCTCAAGCAGCCATGGGCCAACGGCAAGGGCTGATGGGAATTGTAGTCCATAACATCTGGAGTGCCAAAGGTTCGCCATCACTGCCTTAGGGACTGCCTCTCTCCATATTGCCCAAGCAGGTCCCTCCGTTCTTTGGCAGGGAACCTCTTGGAAATCCCTGGCCCAAAAACTATTTGGCTGGCCTTTTCGGTCCTGGCCCCTACCTGTTGAAGCAGCGGATTTACTTGGAGTAGACCACCTTGCAGGACACAATGTAGACAAGAACTGACAGACACACAGTCACCCGTGCAGTTCTATTGATTGCTATCTACTGACAAAGTGCTTCACCAGACCACAGGTGTTTTCAGGCACACATCACTCTGCTGTCTGTGCTAACTGTATACAAAAGTGGTACCAATCAGGTGCCCTCACCTTATCAGGTTTTGCACTCGGTACAAGCTGTGCACTCGGTCCTAATCTGCACACGGCACCTGCTAGAAGGAGGGTGGAATATGCTCCTGACTGAGATCAGGGCCCTGCAGGACTTTAGTTTCCACAGGGACTGTAAGATGGAGCTATTCCGCCGGGCTTTCCCTGATGGCCAGCCGGGCTAACATCTACTTTCTGGTCTCCTGGGGGTGGGAGGAGGATGGACATATTAGGTTTCTGTAAGTCGCCATTTGGAGTTAGGCCATTTTAGCAATAACTCTTTCACTGTTTTAATATCTTTATTATGATTTTATTGTGACTGTTTTAAAACGTTGTTGCCGCCACGAGTCCCTCAGGAAAGGGTGGGGTAAAAATAAAATAAAATAAAAGATGACATAACTTGGAAAGATGACATGATTCAAGCAAATCAAGAATCGTGAAGCACTTCTGATACATTTAGCAGATAACAGTAACGTTTTTCTTTCTGCTTGAATGCCATAGAATGTAAGAGAGCCAGCATGGTATAGTGGTTAAAAGCAAGGGACTCTGATTGGAGAATGGGTTTGATTCTCCACTCCTCAACATCCTAATCTGGTGAGCCTGATTTGTTTCCCCTCTCCTGTACATGAAGCCTGCTGGTTGACCTTGGGCCAGTCCCAGTTCTTTCAGAGCTCTCTCAGCTCATGAGCATTCACTACACAGGAATTCTTGTTTTGTGTCTATATAGTCGAGAGCAACAACAGCGTTTCAACTTTACTGGCTTTACTGCCTGCATGGCTGGAGGTGGAGTGGGGGAGGGGGGCAGGGCCAACCTTAGTCAACCTCCAGTGCCCGAGCAGCCCTTGAGTGCCAGGAAAGCTACCAGTGGACATACGCCACAATTTTGTGGTGTATCTCTATTCTCCCTTAAGAGAGAGTTACAAGGGTTTTTTGTTTTGACTTTCTTGGGCTTCCCAGTCATCCCTGCCCACCTGCTAGTTTTGGATTAGGCTGATAGAGGGTTGGGGACATAACTAAACATTTATCATGATTAATTATAACTACATTGAAAGTAAACTTGCTTCATCCACCATATCATCCATGATGAGAAGATTAACTTTCAACTGAATATTTTCAACAAACAAACTTGTCTAGTCTCTACTAGGATGGTTCTTAGAATTTATTTTTTGGCACTTTTTGAGTAGGAAGAATTTCCTTTTAATGAAATGTTTGTAGGGGCCCAGGTTTCTTAGGTCAAAATAATATCAAGGTTGTTGCCCCCCAGCGACCTCTGCATTCCCGTGCTCGACTGGCCCACTGGTATACCAGGGAGCTGCGCAATATGAAACAGGAACTCAGACAACTAGAGCGAGTGTGGAGGAAAACTTGTGATGAGGCTGCGTGAGCATCTTATAGGACATTTATGAAGGCCTATGAGATGGCAACGAAGGAGGCGAAGAGAGTTTTCTTCTCTTCTCTTGCGTCTGCTAGCTCTCGCCTGGCGCAATTGTTTCGTATTATTCAGTCCTTTACCTCATTATCTGAGGTTCCTACAAATTCTCAATTGGCTATTGGCTGTGAGGCATTTATGAGCTTTTTTGGAGATAAAATCGCGTCGCTTCGCCAGGACCTTCCTGTCACTTTAGCTACAATTAGTGAACTGGAGGCTCCCTTGCCATCTTCCAGCCCTTGTTTGACCCAGTTTTCCCTGCTCTCTGAAGCTGGTGTTGACAGGGCCCTGGCTGCTGTTAGATCTGCTACCTCTGGATCTGTGCCCCTCTTGGCTTATTAAAGCATGCCAAAGACAATATAGTCATTAGGATAATGGGGGCGCCACCATCACTCACCGCATCTTTAGGAGGCTTCATAGTTTGGGGAACTGCTGTAGAGAGTCCGATACCTGTGGTGTTTTCCTCGTCCTCAGGGAAATCGGGTTCTTCCACATCCAAAGCTTTTGACGTGCCCTGGGTTGACTTAGGAGGTGCTGATCTCCTTGCTGGTTTAGCTCTAGACTTCTTGGGAGGGAATCCACCTGAACATTTGGGCTTCTTTGGACAGATGGCAGCCACATGACCAGGTTCGCCACAGAACAGACAAAGTTCTAAACGACAATGTGGCTCAGAGATGCTTTCAGTAGTAGATGGTGGGATGGTAGTCAAGGCAGGAGTTTTCTTCACCTGAGGGATAGGGCGCTTGGCTGGTTGAATTTTAGTTCCTGCTCCCTTGGAACAGTTGAGTCTGCCCGCAATCACACTGCTGATTTTGATCCATTCCGCGACTGCACGAGGCTCATTGTTCATAACAGCCCAGCTCCGAATTTCTGGATCAACAGCCTCATAGAAATATTCGGCTTTCATTCGATCTGGCCAATCAGGAATTTTGCTGGCCACCGCACGGAATTGACGAGTGAACTCCGCGAATGGCTTGTTGCTCTGCCACATAGTCTTTAGAGTTTTTTAGCATTATCACAGGCATCTCAATCCTCAAACCGCAGTTGTAATCCTTGTAAGAAATCGGCCACCGAGTTAAGCTCCTTGGCATCGAGTTCAAATAGTTTCACAAACCATTCTGCCGCTTCTCCATCCAAAACCGATCCGATGTCACCAACCTTCTCCCTCTTGGAACGATACATGTCATCGTATTCCTGCATATGGGTATCCAGTTGCAAAATGAAATACGGTAATTTGGCCGCTGTACCATCGAAACGAGCCGGAATACATGGAAGGGTGAAGCCTGAAGTCCGGGGGGAAGGGGCATCGCATGCTGGGCTGGAGTGGGCTGGAGGTGGTGTCTTGGTGGCAGCTAAGTGGGTTGAACGTCTGTAGGCCGCGGGCGAACCGTATCTGGTCATCCAAGGAGTTGGGTTGCAGCAACACGTTGGTGCTCCGACCACATCTCCACCGCCTGAGCATTCAGCTCGCGTTGGAGATCCGCCGCTGCAGCGCATTCGTGAGCTTTGATGGTCACCAGGTCACGCTCCTTCCAAAGCAGTTCGGACCTTTCTTTTTCCAGGGCTGCACGTTCACGCTGGATTTGAAGAAGCTCAGCATTGTGTGCTGCAGAATCTTTGGATTGTTGTAATTTCAGAGCACGTAGTTGTTGTACTTCCCAGAGCAATTCTTGTTTGGACTGCTCCGGAGCTTGCAAAACATCTCGTTCCTGTTGTTCTCGATCCTTTTGCAGTTGCTGGTATAGTGCTTCACATTCCTTGTCATACTATTCCCTGAGTTGAAACTGCTGGCGAACACGTTCGTCAATCAAGGCTTCCCGGGTATCCTGCCATTCATGCTGAGCCCGGTCAAGCGCAGCCTGTTGCCCTCGTAGGGAATGTAGACTGGGGTCGTCTTGGGGTCCTGGCCATCCCGGCATGTCCTCCTCGCATGAAGGGCCTCCATTTAGAGAGTCCATTGGCTCCACCGATTCATCCTCCCCAAAAGCTCCAAGGGGAAACAAACCTGGATGTGAAGCACCCAGATTCACCAACTGATCCCATTCCACGTCTTCATCGGGCCAAGGGTTTGGAGTCTCTCCTCGGGAGGACTCGGTGTCACCCAAGTCGTGTCGAGGAAGTGCCTTTGGGGAACTTTGGGTCGAGCACCGGTGCTCTGCAAGTGTCCGGCAGCCATAGTCTCCTCAAAATGTTGATCAAGGAATCGCTCAAGCGACTCGTGAGCAGTACCATAAATGATAGACAGACCAATCTCCTCCGTTACCATTCTCATAACAGGTTTGTAATCCATCTGGCGGTGAGTGGTGAAATGCATCACCGCCGGTTCATGATCCATGTCAGCTCCTCCACCCATGTTGCATTGTTCTTGGGTCAGGGGAAGGCAGCATGCTGACAGGGTTCTGTGGGTCGCCATCAGAGTTGCCTGTTCAACCTGCTCCTGCAACCCAAGGAAGGTAACGCTCCGGCTGAGGCAAGGTCGGGACAGTGCAACCAACAACAGAGGCTCTGGTTCTGGATCCGGCTCCAGCTCCGACTCCTCTGTATGAACCACTGCAGGGGGAGGATGGACAGGACCTTCTATGGGGGTCTCCGTCCTAACCTCATATTCAGAGTTGAAAGGACCCCTGAATCCCTGCTTGTCGGGATCCGTGGAGGTGAGACCACAGCGAGACATCAGGTAACCTTGTACTTCACGTCAAAAGTTACACTGAGAGATGAGAACTCGCATAATGTAACGAACTAGTGAAGTCCAGGCAAAAGTAACCGTTTTCAGTTCTTTATTGTACTGGCAGTCATAGTCGAATACAGGCAATGCGAGTTCTGAGAGCCTCAGAACTTTGATAATAGTTTTAACACAGTAGCAAACCTCCTTCCCGCCAAATGAAATTCAACAGTGCATAGTTTCACATAGTCAAGCCAAGATAACATGAAAGCAAAACATCCCCAGTTCAAGCAGAAAGCCAGGGCTGACAGGCGGGAGAAATTCAAGGATAGACACACATCAACATCATCCTGACACCCATCTGTTGAATATCATCAATAGCTCTTTTGAGCAAGGAGTTTTTCTGGGTGGGTTGAAGGAGGCAGTGGTCTGCCCACTCTTGAAAAGACCATCGTTAGATCCTGGGGATCTGGCCAATTACTGCCCCGTCTCAAATCTTTAGTTTCTGGGGAAGGTAATTGAGAGAGTGGTGCTGGAGCAGCTTCAGGGCTTGCTGGAGGACACATCGACTTTTTATCCCTTCCAGTCTGGCTTCTGTGCTGGGCATGGGACGGAGACGGTTCTCATCGCCATCACAGTTACATATGCAGCTTGACCAAAGTGGATCGGCACTGCTGGTGATGTTAGATCTTACCACAGCGTTTGATGTGGTCGGCTACAGTCTTTTGGCTCACCACCTGGCCGTTTCTGGGGTACAGAGCACTGTCCTTCAGTGGATTGTCTTGTTCCTCTGGGTCAGCAAGTGTGGTGTCAGCAAGTGTGGTGCGGGGACCAAGTGTAAAGGATTCAGTGGTGTTGATGAGCGGGTCAGCCGCCTGGCCTTGACTACATCTCCAGCCAACCAGGCGATGGGCCAGCTTATAGCGTGGAGACCTTATCTCGAGCAGGGAGATGAGACCCTCGTTCCCATGGGAAACCGGGAGAGGATGGGATGGACAGAGTTATAACTTACCAATGCTTCTGGCGGAGATATTATTCCTGCCGCGAGGCGTGTCACGTGAGCTTTCCTAGGATGTCTGAATAAACGGCTCCTTTACACCCAAAAAAAGCCTTTTATTTTCTGCTTCTATGGAATTCCTTACATTGTGGCAGGAATCTATGCGTTCATCTATATTCCTAGTGCAGTGTGGACCTCTGGGTGTCACCGGCATGGAGAGGTTGAATATTCACCTGTGGAAGGTTGGTAGCCCCAAAGAGGGCTCCGAGCTTTTCCCTTCTGGATTTGGAGTGAACCGGCGGAGAAGCGGGTCACCAAGCTGGTGACTCTTTTCCCCGTCCTCGTATCAACACGCGAGTCTTCCCTTACTCCGTTGGAATGGCGGGGCGAGAAGACTCGACCATAGGGACTTACATGAGTCGCAAGGTAGGTTTGAAATATCTATGGATCGGCGCCTGTGGGATCGGATATCTACCGTTTTCATTATGGATTACAAACCTCAGATGCAACCTGTCACGGAGTGAGACAGGCCTGACCACCTTTCATCGCGGCAACACAGGGAGTCCATTGAGCGCATTCCTGGACACCGTGATTTTGGTGATTCTCCCAAGAATCCACCCGTGGCATAGCGCAGGGCCCGTCCCAAGAACCACCGTTAAAGAGCTGGGAAGGACTATACCGGGAGTTGGGAGGTGGTATCCGGTATTTCAGCCTTCGATCGGAACCCCCAGATCCCGGATAGCCAGCAGCTGCACCATAGGATGCCCCTGTGGAGCCACCGGCAATGGCACGGCGTCCTCGCGTTCAGATGAAGAGGAATCCGAAAGCCTGCATTCCCATCCGGATCTATTCCTCTCCCATCGAAAAGAGCTGGGATGAGGAAGTGGAGCCGACTCGCGCAGATGCCCAAAACTATGGGCCCGTGAACGCCAGCTATGGGAAGAAGGGCAACGAACAGCTGCAGCAAGAGCGTGAAAACCTGCAAAGAGACCGGGAACAGCAAGCGCCAAAGAAATCCAACTTCGAGGTGATGGGCCGTGCAAAGGCGGCTACCGCGGCAATATGTGCAGAACCTATCAGTTCATGATAAAGTCCTGGAACACTCCAAACTGGACTTACAGCGTCCAGCGCCGAAGCTGCTTCAGACGCTAACGTCGCATGAAGTGAATCTAACTGCAGCTGTTCAATGAGATGAACTGAAAGCCCGACTGGAGCGAGAAAGCAGCTTTGCATAAGCACCAGGATGCGATGACTGCGCCAAGGAGAGAGGGAGCTGGGCCTTTGGAGAGGGAACTGGAAAGAAGCAGCAGAACAGGACACACCCCAAGGATTTGAGAGTCTACGCTGTCACTGGTACAGCCGGGCGCCGGAGGGGGCGACGCTGCTGGGTCCTGCCACCATTTCAAGGGCCGGCTCCCACCAGAACACCCGGCGGCACCGGGCGTTGGTGTACCTCCACCTCCACGATTCGCGGCCCCCCTGCGCGCTGCCTCCAGCCCAGCATCCGCCGCCTTCCAGCGAGCCAAGGGCCGTGGAGAGTGGGATATTACGAACCTCCAATACCTGCCTGTTTCGGGATGGGACCGGCTTCCAAACTTCCCTGTCTTCATCCTGCAGCTTCGATGCCCACATGGAGGACTATAGCCCGATTTATACCCGGTCTGAGCAGCGAAAAAATGCAGGACATCAGCTCCCGTCCTGGATAGAGGCATGACAGCCCGACTGGTTTGTGACTCTTTGAACCTGCAAGATGAAGATACTCGCGCCGGTGCCCAGCGTTCGCTCCAAGCCTTAAGGACTCGCTTCCAAGATCCGAGATTGCTGAAAATGAAGCTATCCGCACCATCAAATCTTATTCAGCAAGGCAACCGCTTCGTTTGCAGGAATTTTGCCCGGGTGAATTTAAATTAAACGCTGGAGCTGCCTCGAATTCTCCTGAGTGGCCTGAGCGCATGAAATGTGAATGCGCTACCGGATGCTGCAACCGGCGGCAAACTCATTAACGGTAAGTTTTTTAATTCGGATCCCCGGCACTGTGCTGATTGGATGGAGCTTGGGATCCCAGGTGAAGCGTCTCCGTTTGAGTACGCGGCACCGTGGCCGGGCATGCGCCCAAAACCCGCCACTCACGACTCAACACCGCTCACGACCACCAGAAGCCAAGCCCAGCCGCCTCTACCGAGACCACCTCCGGCGCCATGCGCCCGACTGGGATTGTGTCTTTTACTGCGCGAGGACCGGGTCATCCCCAGCCGCTTCAACTGCCCTCGAAAAAAACCGAAGCCAACCGGCTCGGCTGCGCCAAGCACCCCATCACTGCCAAGCCACCGCGCAAACTGGCCACGGCGCCCCAACAGGCTCGGGTCTAAGGCAGTTACCGGTTGGGTTTACCCAGAGGAGGGGAAGCGGCTGTTTGCCTTTCTTCAACCCCATGGATATGGGTACCTGACTCTCAGGCTAGCGGTGAGTGAAGGTGAATGGCTCCCATTACGATCAAAGTTTCTGGCCAAGCCCGTAAAGCATACTCGTGATTATAGCCTCAGCCGCCAGCAGATTCTAGATTGCTCCCATTGTTTAATCACGTGGCCCCGGTGGCAGAGGCTGGGAGGTCTAGGACTAAGTCCCCCTGGCTAAGCCTTCCATACCATTCACCCAAATGGGCGGCAGTCCTCGGGAGAAGCCGAAGGACCGGTAGTTCAAAACGCATAGCGGGTGTTCTCCCTCAGCTCCAGCTCGTAATTCATTGGGAGAGAAAATTGGATTTTATTCTGGCGCCAGTATTAAAACACTCCATAGTTCTGGGCGTACCATGGTTGTTGTTGCATGAACCAAAATTCATTTGGAAAGAAAGGATCTTAGAATTCACTGACCCTCCCTGCGGTGAACACATGAATTAGGGAAGCTTCGACTATCCGGCCTTACCCCGGCTTCATCCAGCGATGCTGCATCCTAATTGCTCCGATTCTACCGGCATTCCATGCGGCTTACCAAGATTTAGCCAGGGTATTTCAGGAGCAAGAATGCGATCAGTTATACCCCATAGAGACACTGACTGCAAAATCTCATTAATACAGCCAGAGCAGCTGCCCCAAGGTAGAGATCTACATGAGTCCCAATGAGGAACGTGCCTTCTTGGAGCAAGAACCTTCAGCGAGTTCATCACGGCGAGGCCTAACACATGCTGCTCCTGTATTGTTTGTAAAAAAAAGATGGATGTTTCTGACTCTGCACAGATTGCGAGGACTCAATGCAGTCTCCCTGTCAATAAATACCCTTTGCCGTAATCAAGGACCTTTTAGGCGCATTGGGCAGGGGCATCTTTACTAAGTTGGACTTGAGAGAAATACTACAGGGTCAGAATTGCGGAAGGCTATATGAACACTTGACTGCATTTTAACACGAGAAGTTTGGACAGTTTGAATACTTAATAATGCCATTCCAGGTTAAATTAGGGGCCCCAGAGCTTTTATGGCCCTTATCAACGAAGTTCTCCATGATTTATTGTACAAAGGGAGTAGTGAATTGTACTTAGATGGCGTTTTAATTTGTTACAAACCATGGAAGAGCATGAAGCATTGGTTAGAAGCGTTGCTCAACTAACTCCCTCTTTGCCAAACTTCGAGAAATGCTGTTTCCCACCAAACCTCTATGACTATTTGGGTTACGGATCTCGTGAGGGGGCCTAAAATGGATCCTGCTAAGATTTGATTGCGGTCCTCAATGGCTGCCCTACCAGCGAAAGGAACTCCAATCTTTCTAGGTTTTGCTAATTTCTGCTCGTGACTTTATACTGAATTACCGGCTGAACTGACTCTCCCACTCACGGACCTCTTAAGCACTAAGGGTAAAGATCCACTGACTGCCAGGCCGGGCCCCTTTCCTGGTCTAAGAATGTCGGACAGCCTTTCAGCTTTTAAAATCTGCTTTTACTACCAGACCTATCCTGGAAGCACTGTTAGATCTCCCGTTTGTAGTTCCGTGGATTACTTACTCGGACAAAGCGCTTGAGGCAGCCCTGTTGCAGAATAAAGATGATAAGAGCTGGTTCATTGGTAGCATTTATCAAAGAAATTCTCGGTGCTACAGGCTCAACTGGACTGTAGGAGGGATAAAGAGACTGCGGCCATCAAGTAGCGCTCTCCACTTGACACGCACTGGCTGGAGGGGCTAAACACTTTACTCAGAAGTTTGAGTGGATCACAAGAGGCAGCGCCTCTCACACCCCCCCCTCAAGATGTCCATGAAGCAACCGTTGGGCGATTTCTTTCTCGTTTCTCTTTCACTTGTCCATTTTCCCGGAAAAAAACCAATAAACTGGCTGATGCGGCTCTGCGCGCCTACCACCGGGGAGGGTGGGCTGCCTTCACCGGGACATTCAGCACTGTTCTCTCCCCTCCCAGGTAGGGCTGGCTGTCACCGATCTCAGGCGTCCCTCCTCCTTCTCGCATTTCCCAGCCTGGTCTCTCCTTTCCTCTGGGAACTTGAGGCCGGGGCTGCGAGCCTCCGAGGTGACTCCCAATTCGTTTGGAGATGGTGTTTGGCGGGGGGATTGGTAATGCGATGCCTCCCCTCCCGTAAAGCCAGGTTCACCGAGGCCTGTCATGATGCCCGCTCCAGCTGGACGGCTTCCTAAAACTCTGCATTTGGCCGCCGTCAATTTTGGTGGTAGCGTCGCAGGACGGTAGGGCGTGATATATTAAAGGTTGCTCTGTTTGTCGCGAGCCAAGAGCGTTCGGGAAAACCCATGGTCTGGTGAAACCTCTCGGTGGCCTCCCAGCCCTGGGAAGTCATCTCCATGGATTTTATTACGGATTTGCCAGAAAGTTATGGCAATGCCGCGGTCTTGTAGGTGGTGCTGGACTTATTTTCTAAACAAAGCCCATTTCATCCCATGTGCTTCCATCCCTCGGCTCCTAAGTTAGCGGCGTCTGTTCATTCAGCATATTTGCTTCGTCTACACTCCGTACGTTAAGGTGGTCTCCGACCCAGCGGGCCCCAATTCATTTCAAAGTTCTGGAAGCTTTTCTAGGTTTGTTGGGGGCCGCCCGGTTCCGCGTTCAAAGTAATGCGGTGAGTCAGAGAGCGAACAGAACCCTGGAGCGAAGTATTTACGTTGTTACACCAACTACCACCAAGACAATTGGTGCGAGCTAATTCCGTTTGCAGAATCGCCTATAATAATGCGGTTCATAGCAGTACAAAAAAAGACCCCTTCGAAATTGTGTCTGGTCGGTCCTTTGCCTCCGTTGCGCGCAACTACCTGCGGAGCATTGGATCCTCAGTTTCAGCAGTGGATTTCATCTCTGGCAGAAGGTGGAAAATGGTCCAGACTGCCTTACAGCAGGCTAAAGACTCCCGAAAACTTCAGCCCGGATGAAAGCACCGCTCGGATTTCCCTTTAGCGTGTGAAGATGCCACAGGGTGTATTTGTCTGCACCAAAAATCTCAGAGGCGTGCATAAGTTTTCAAAACTAGGCAAAAGATTCGTGGGACCTTTTCAGATTACTAAAGTGATTAATGATGTCACTGCCCGATTGGACTTGCCTAATTCTCTAAGTAATATCCATCCTGTCTTCCATTCCAGTTTACTCAAGGAGGCCCCCGTTTCCGATGCCTGCAGCGCGACCCGCAGGAGAGACCCCGACTATTATTGATGGCCACAAGCATTCACGAGATTGGCATCCTGGACTCTGGCTTTAATCATAGCGCTTACAATATTTAGTCTCTTGGGTGGGGTATTCCTCTGGGTATAATCAATGGGTTTATTCCGAAAATATTGGCCCCCGCCCTCATTTCTGCTTTCCATCGCACCTTTCCGCACAAACCTGGGGGGGAGAAGTCTTTTTTAAGGGAGGCAGAGTGTAAAGGATTCAGTGGTGTTGATGAGCGGGTCAGCCGCCTGGCCTTGACTACATTCCACAACCCGGGCGATGGGCCAGCTTCTGCGGCGGAGACCTTATCTCTGCGAGGGAGATGAGACCTACGTTCCCATGGGAAACCGGGAGGGGGATGGGATGGACAGAGTTATAACCTGTGCTTCTGGCGGGAGATATTATTCCTGCCACGGCGTGTACGTGAGCTTCCTAGGATGTCTGAATAAACGGTCTTTTACACCCAAAAAGCCTTTTATTTCTGCTTCTATGGAATTCCTTACACCAAGCCTCCCAGAAGTGCCCGCTTTCTGTGGTGTACCCCAGGGGGCACTGTTGTCCCTGCTGTTATTTAAGATCTATATGCGACCCCTTGCTCAGTTGGTACGGAGCTTTGGGCTGATCTGTCATCAATATGCTGATGACACTCAGCTCATTCTGTTGATGAAGGGGGGAACGGTCGCTGCCTCTGCAGCTCGACAGCATCGTTTGGAGGCAGTTGCTGGTTGGTTGCAGCAGAGCAGGTTAAAACTGAATCCTCTGGCTGGGCTGCAAAGGGGAGATTGGGGATTTCCAGCCGCTGGTGTGGGAGAGGGCCAAATCGCCACCGACCGCCTGCAGCCTGGGGGTCCACCTAGATTTATCTCTTTCAATGGAGGCCAAGGTGCATTTTTCGATCTGCGCCAGGCCCGTTGGCCGGCCCCCTACCTCTCCCAAGCAGACCTAGCCACTGTGATCCATGCAACGGTCACCTCCAGGCTACACTATTGTAACTCGCTCTACATGGGCCTGCCCTTGCATTTGATTCGGAAGCTGAAACTGGTTCAAAATGCGGTGGCTCGGCTGCTCACTGGTGGTGCCGTCAGAGATTATATTTCGCCAGTGTTGCATCGCCTGCATTGGCTCCCAGTTGAGTTCCGAATCATCTTCAAGGTGTTGGTGTTAACCTTTAAGGCCCTACGCAGCCTGGGACCCTCGTACCTTTGGGACCGTCTGACCCTGCATGTCCCAGTTTGGCCTTTGCGCTCAGTAGAGGCCAGTCCCCTGGTGGTCCCCGGCCCCTCAATGATGCGGCTGGCTTCCAAAGGCCCTGGCCCCTGCCTGGTGGAACACTCTCCCTCCAACTGTCCGGGCCCTGCGGGATCTTGGTGAGTTCCACAGGGCCTGTAAGTCCGAGCTGTTCCACTGGGCCTTTGGAGAAGCTGGCCGCTGATGGCGCCCCCTCCTTCCCTCTTTTAACGTCTGCGGCCCTTATTACATCCATGGGCCTTTCCGTCTCCCTCTCAAGAAGGGTTTTTTAGATCATCTGGACACTATATTTTATATTTTGTACGCTGTGTTTTAAATGGCCTTCATTGTTTTAATGTTTAGAGCTCATATATGTATTTATATTTAAATTATGAGAATGCTCTAGTTGTTTGGTTATATTACGTTGTTTCTGTTGTACACTGCTCAGAGCCTATCAGGAGTGGGTGGTATGAAAGTTTAATAAATAATAATAAATAATAAGAAGAGAAGAGTTTGGATTTATATCCCCCCTTTCTCTCCTGCAGGAGACTCAAAGGGGCTTACAATCTCCTTGCCCTTCCCCCCTTTTCACAACAAACACCCTGTGAGGTAGGTGGGACTGAGAGAGCTCCGAGAAGCTGTGACTAGCCCAAGGTCACCCAGCTGGCGTGTGTGGGAGTGCACAGGCTAATCTGAATTCCCCAGAGAAGCCTCCACAGCTCAGGCGGCAGAGCTGGGAATCAAACCCGGTTCCTCCAGATTAAATACACGAGCTCTTAACCTCCTACGCCACTGCTGTGTCTGGGATGTCCAGGGGTGGCAAGGGGAAGTCACCGGACCTTCACCCAGTACCAAGGAATGGTAAACCCCCTCCCCTTGGTCTGCCTGCCATCTGTCACTGACAGGCTCAGTCCTGACAGCTGCTTTGAGACTCCGTGCAGGAGAGAAAGGCAGGGTATAAATCCAAAATCTTCTTCTTCATAGGTCATCATTTGCAGGGAGATAAGAATTTGATATGCTATCCTTGGAATTTAATTGGAAGGAGAGTCCTGAAGCACATTTTCTTGAGAGTCTGATTAACGAGAGTCCTGAATGTCACATGTTCACTTGATCAAAACAAATATTCTAATTCCAAGTAATGATGGCCAGACCTCAGTTTGACCTAGCCTTCCTGTTCTTAGAAGAAGAAGAAGAAGAAGAAGAAGAAGAAGAAGAAGAGTTTGGATTTATATCCCCCCTTTCTCTCCTGCAGGAGACTCAAAGGGGCTTACAATCTCCTTGCCCTTCCCCCCCTCACAACAAACACCCTGTGAGGTAGGTGGGGCTGAGAGAGCTCCGAGAAGCTGTGACTAGCCCAGGGTCACCCAGCTGGCGTGTGTGGGAGTGTACAGGCTAATCTGAATTCCCCAGATAAGCCTCCACAGCTCAGGCGGCAGAGCGGGGAATCAAACCCGGTTCCTCCAGATTAGATACACAAGCTCTTAACCTCCTACGCCACTGCTGCTTAGGGCTTATTCTCCATAACAAGTAATAAAGCATGATCGTGGAGTAAAGCCTGAACAGTTAATTTTTTTCCATAAAGACTGATTAAACATCCTCTTCAAAAAAAACCAAAAAACAAAACAGGCTGCCTTGAAAATGTAGTGTTAGCTGCATTTATTTAAATCTATTATGCCTGAGTAATACAAAAACATTTGGGGGCTCCAAAGGGCCTCTTCTTTTTGGCATTCTCACAAAGGACTCAAAACACATCGTAATTATGAAAAGTTACACCCTCTCCTTGGAACTGTTGGTCCTGCTGGAAAATAAGGAGGATAAGTTTATTACATCCAGATTCTGGCTGTGTTGAAGCTGGCAAGCCGAATCTTTTGGAATTAAAGAGCTATGGCTTGCTTTTACACAGATCGTTTAATTCTGCCTCCTACCCCTGCTGGGAGTTTTCCTGCTCTGAATAGTCTATGCTAGTCACACAGAGAAAGCAAGACCCATCTCTTTAAAGTGTGTTTCAGTGAGAGGTGATAGGGGAAAAAAAGATAACACCCCAAATTAGAGTTACTTTTGCTTTTTTTTTTTTTTGAGGAGCAAGGAAGGAAAGAGGTGGTCCCTGATTGGATGGGCTGACGGGGCTGATGTCCTGTAAACGCTCTTCCGCCAGCTGTCCAGGCCCTGTGGGATCTTAACGAGTTCCGCAGGGCCTGTAAGACTGAGCTGTTCCGCCGGGCCTTTGGGGAGACTAGCTGCTGATGGGGCCCCCTCCTCCTTATAACATCAAGCGGATCCTACCGCCCCTTCCCTTTGGGTTTTTAAGAGAATTGATAGTAGGTGCCATCTTTTATGTTGATCTTAATAATGCTGCATTTTAATGGGGTAGGGTTTATATTTATTAGAGCCGTATTAATTGATATTTAATGGATTTTAATCTGATATATGTGCTCTATTTTATATGTTGTTCACCGCCCTGAGTCCTCCGAGGGAGGGCAGTATATAAACCTTATTATTATCATCATCATCATCATCATCATCATCATCATCATCATCATCATCATCATCATCATCATCATCATCATCATCATCATCAATAATAATAAATAATAAATCAGTAAACCAGGGAACACATTTTTAAAGGTTATGTTAGCTTTCAGTGTTGTTCTGTTTCTTTTTCATTCTCCTGTTTATGCAATCCTTCCATTGTCCTCATTTCTCCCCTGCAAGTAACTGCGTCCACTTTCCCTTATTATTTTGTCTTCCGCAAATAAAATTAGAATGTACTGTTTAAGAGAGCCTGTGCTGTCCAGAATGCTCAGGTGTAAAAAGGACTGGATTATGTGTAGGCCGACTCCTAATAAGCAGGGATGCATGTTTAATTGAATGAGGTGTGTGTATGAGATAGAGGCAGAAGTGGGCCTGTTAAGATGCTGCCTCAAGTAACAGGTGGTGGCAGCTACTTAGTCTGTGGCCCCTTCTGCACGTGCAGAATAATGCACTTTCAATCCACTTTCACAATGGTTTGCAAGTGGATTTTGCTATCCTGCACAGTAAAATCCAGCTGCAAAGTACATTGGAAGTGGATTGAAAGTGCATTATTCTGCATGTGCGGAAGGGGCCTTTGTGTGGCTTTGTGGGCTATTGTTTAAAGGCCAAACTATAGCCAAATAGGCTCCAGGGATTGTGGGGAAGTAGGGTCTTCAACCCTTGTCCCCCCCCTTTCGAGGAGAGGCCTGTGACAACATCATTTATCACTGTCTGTAGCATTATGTTTTTAAAATAAATTTAATTATTAATTTACCATCAAGCTTAAAGTCATCACAAACAAGCAAGAACAAAACCCAAGGAAAAGGGGGGAGAAAAAATAATAATAATAGAAAACCATCAATAAGAAAGGAAAGAGAGAACAGAAAGACAAAAAAACATTTCCTACATACATTTCTTAAAATGAAATTGGCTTCCTACTAAAGTTCTAATTTACTTAAATAATTATTATACTTTGGTTACATTTCATTACAGATTCTAAAAAACATTCATCTTAAATACGTTGGTTGTTACTTAAATTGGTTGTTATTTACTCTAAAACTGGACATATTTACTCTAAAACTGGACATAACTTTTTTTTTAAACACTGAAATTCTGTACAACTTGGATGGTTACTATGTCAGACTACACTGAAATCCACAAACACCAGGACAACTTCAACAAGAAGGAAGAATATCTGAGAACTAACAAACCTTGGCTACCAGTACTTAAAAATATGAGAATCAAAGGTCAAGCACGTGCTAGGTTCATGGACAACGGACTCCACCCAGGCACAAAATTTGCATTCACCAATACTGTTGCTGCTGCAGAGAATGCAAATGGACTGAAAACCCCACCTGCAATACAATGCAGTTAACCACACCTCTGCATAGCAAGTTCCACCCAAACACTTACTGATTGGTTCCCCACCCTGGGACATGGACAATATACCCCACTAAACTTTCTCTTCTTATGAGACACAGTGTGAAACAGACTTTTCTCTGTGATACAACTCTGAAGATGCCAGCCACAGATGCAGGTGAAATGTTAGGAACAAGATCCACTAGACCACGGCCACACAGCTGGGAAAACACACCACAACCAGTTGAATCCGGCCGTGAAAGCCTTCGACAGTATAGGGTCCCTTTCTCCACAAACTTTTTCAGGCAGGAAACAAAATGTTTCCACATTGTTTTTACCCCCAAATGTTTTATTTCCAGCCTCAACACATTTTACATGAATCCCCTTTTAAAACGATTCTCCGGTTGAAACATTTTGAAAACGTCTGCAATTGCTGGACGATCTATTGACTACGTTTTCCCATGCTGGTCTGCTTCCCTGGACTTTCTCCTCAGTGTTATTTTCTGAGCTCACTTTGTTTCCCCTCACCTGTTTATTTGCAGCATTTAGCTGCTTTTTCTATAGGGGGGGGGCAATCTTCGAAGCATCAAGTATATGAGAAGTAGAGAATTGCAGCAGGAGGCTGTGAAGCGTTGAAGTGTCGATTCATCACAGAACTAAAAAAAAAGGAAGGGGGAAATCATGTAATGGCAGCCATGAATCATTTTGAAGGGTGAGTGCGAACATACATCATTGTAAAAGGGGGGGGGATTGAAAATGTTTTATACATGTTTTGGGTGATTTGTGCAGAAAGGGCCTAGATAAGAAACCTAGGCCCCTTCCACACACGCAAAATGCATTTTCAAACCACTTTCACAACTGTTTGCAAGTGGATTTTGCTATTCCACACAGCTTCAAAGAGCACTGAAAGCAGTTTGAAAGTGCATTATTCTGCATGTGCGGCATGACCTGGGGTTAAGAGACTTAGATAAGAAACTTAGATAAGAAACGCAGTGGCGTAGGAGGTTAAGAGCTCATGTATCTAATCTGGAGGAACCGGGTTTGATTCCCAGCTCTGCCGCCTGAGCTGTGGAGGCTTCTCTGGGGAATTCAGATTAGCCTGCACACTCCCACACATGCCAGCTGGGTGACCTTGGGCTAGTCACAGCTTCTCAGAGCTCTCTCAGCCCCACCTACCTCACAGGGTGTTTGTTGTGAGGGGGGAAGGGCAAGGAGATTGGAAGCCCCTTTGAGTTTCCTCACAGGAGAGAAAGGGTGGATATAAATCCAAACTCCTCCTCCTCCTCCTCCTCCTCCTCCTCTTCTCCTTCTCCTTCTCCTTCTTCTTCTTCCTGCTACTTTACCAAGACATTGCACTGTAGTTGGGCGCACCTCAGTGCTGGAGTCCAGCTCCACCCTGCAAAGCTACCTATGAGAGACATTTTCTGCCGTAGGTGTACTTTATGCATGGTTGGTTATGCTGTTACCACATACTCTAACTGCCCTCATCTCCATGAGTTAGAACAGCAAAATATTCCAGGGTTTCTTTATCTCTCTCTTCTGGATATGTTTGAGAAGCATTGAGTGTTGCTTCCTCAGTACTGATACTTTGGCTTCGTTCCAAGTCCCTTCACTTTGATATAATGGTAATAAAAATATAAACAATAACTTTCCATATAATGAGTCAATCAGGAGGAAGTGCGCTTGGGCTGATCTAATCATGAGGAAGAGAACTTGAGGTGTTTCCTAGGAGATCTCATGTGAAGGATATCTGGCTGGCAAAGGCCCTAGCTTTATTTCACCATATTAATATTGATAATAATTATGAAAATAATGATAACAACATCTCTCTCCTTCAGGTAGGGAGCATGCCTGATAACCGGATCAGCGTTTTTGGTGTGACTTGTAAGACTGCGTTAAGCTGAACAGGGCCCTTTCTGCACAAAGCTTTTAAAACATTTTCAGGCAGGAAATAAAACATTTCCTCCACGGAGTTCCGCATTGTTTATTCCCCCTTTGATTCTTTTAAAATAATAATAATATATTTTTATTAACTATTTAAATCATTACAATAAGCTCATTAAATTCTATACAATCAAATCAGCATATCATAATGTACAATATGTAAAGTTAATACTTATATGATCTATACATATGAATATATAAATTATAAATGCATTAGCTTGAACAAATTTGAAACAAAGAGGATCAAAAGAAGGAGCTATCTTGCTATTTAAAAAACAAACAGAAAAAACCAAAAAACACCAAGTCTTATACAATATTCCCCCTTTGATTCTGAAAATGTTTTATTTCCAGTCTGGAAATGTCTTACCTGAATTCTCTTTTAAAACTATTGTTTGGTTTGAAATGTTTTCAATACGTCTTCCGTTGCTGTGCGGGCATATTTAAAATGTTTTATCTTTCCTGCTGCCGTTTTCCATGCCTTTGTGCAGACATCAAACTTTCTCCTCAGTGTCATTTTATCACATCCCTGAGCCCCCTCCATTACCCCTCATCTCTTTATTTTCATCATCTCTGTGTTTTCTTCTTCTTTGGGGTTAAATCTTTGAAACCATCGAATACATGTAGCTATTGAGAATTGCAGCTAGGAAGCACTGAAACAATGAAGAATCAATTCTACAAATAACAAAAAGGGGGTGGCACATTGTGGCAGCCATGAATCATTTTTAGGTGGTAAATGTGGACAATGCTATTGGTTCTGGTAGCAGATAGACAGACTCAGGCTATGTAGCGGTAGCTGTCCTGTGGACTTGTAACCTCTATCTGTGGGTTCTGTGGGGCAGAACTTGGAATGAGTTTGCATCAACAAATTTTAAAAACAAAATGGTTTACTTTCTTAACGTATAACATCAAACATCAACATTTAACATCACACTTCAAGGTCCTGTTCAGGTTGCATTTTCAAGTCCTTATATTTACAGTCTACTGATACTGCCAAGTCCAATTCTTCTTTGCAAGTGGGTTGGCTCCAGGGGCGAATCTAGGCAAACTGGAGCCCGGGGACAAAATCTGAGTTTGGTGCCCCCCCACCCCCACCCCAGATATGGACGACCACCAACTCTCTTTCCTAATTGTGTCCTCACACCAACCCTGTGAGGTAGGTTGTTAGCCTCAGAAAGAGCTCCAAGCCAGTGCAAGGGGGATTAACTTTTAAGCATGTAAATCTCTCACAAGTCACCCCCCATCTGAAGGTTTACCAAGCAAACATCAGCATCATCTCTCACAAATCACCTCCTACCCCCAGCAAAACAGGCATGGCTCTCTCCCCACCACTTTCCTAATTGTGTCCTCACACCAACCCTGTGAGGTAGGCTGCTAGCCTGAGAAACAGCTCCAAGCCAGTGCAAGGGGAATTAACTTTTAAGCAGGTAAATCTCTCACAAGTCACCCCCCCCCTGAAGGTTTACCAAACAAACGTCAGCATCATCTTCAGTTCTGCTGCTGCCTCTGGGCTCCCTGCTCAGCTTGCCTTTTCCTGTGCCTGCCGGCGCCCGGCTGGGGAGAAGGCTTCTGAGTCATGCCACACTTCATTTAAGGCGAATAAGGCATGCTGGGTTAGAGGGAGGGGAGGCGGAGCTCCCCAGTCCTGCTCCTGGGAGCCCAGTGGGACTTCTCCCCCGCCCCCTGGACACTCCAGGCCACCGTACAGAGTGGGCGGGGCTACGACAGCCACTGGAAGCAGTCGGCTGCTTCAGTGCCTGCTTTCTAGGGCTCAATCCCTCCCTGTGTAGGAGGATGTTTTGGCGCCCCCCCCACGTGACCTCAATCGATGCGCCCGGGGACAAGGGGTACCCCATGTCCCTAGGCAGGAACGCCAGTGGTTGGCTCCTGAAGACTCCAAGGGCTTGATGAGCAGGATTTATTTATTTATTTATTTATACTTTGGGCTTCTAGACCGCCCCATCCCCGAGGGATTCAACATGATGAAGGTTTCCAGGAGAACTCTCACCCATTACAACCACAAAAACAATAACACTCCAACAATAAACTCCAACATGAAACAATAAACTCCAACATTTACAACACAGCAAAATTAAACAACTACCTTCCCAGTAGTTCCCAACAACATTGCAGTTACCTTAACAAGGTGTTAAGGGCTTATAGAAATCAAGGTCCGAGTCTGATAGCCTTGTCTCCTTCAAACTATATGAGCTCTGCAGCTTTGAGTCTCCACCCCTTTCTGGGTCAACCCATTCTGAGCATGGAGGTTACAGACTCTGTTCCAATGGACTAAGGTATAATTAATACATAAGCACTGTATAAGCACTACTTGCATACATCTCCTTGCATAAGCACTGGAGTTATGGGAAGGGGATGTCGGGTTGTCAACTTTTCCTTGTTTCCCTTGATTGCCAACCCAGATCCTTGAGGTGTATCTCAGTGGAAGTTACCAGCACGACGAGTTGTTCTGCATGTCTGCCCTCCCACTGCATTTTCAGTTTTGGAGTCTGTTTATTTTTTTCTGCTCATGGACTAAAGAGCACCTCTTATCTGGCTGTTTGCTTGTGAGCGGCTGCAACCATGGATTTTTGAAAAGACTTGCTAGTTGCATTATTCTCAAAAACCCAATTTGGAGGAAATAGCATGGAGCAGACTTGTTTTAGAGGTGTGACCTGTGCAAAGTTCCTCCCGAAATTGGGTTTTGTACTGTCTTACACCCATGTTTATTGGGTCTTTGCATTACAATACAACAACCTTTATTAGGCATATTAAAATAGGCTCCAGAGATTTACAGACATTTCTGAAGTACAAATCAAATGTACATTCAAAACACAGACAGATAAACTGTATCTAGCATTGGACGTTACTTAGAAAATTCTGTCACTTGTAAAAGAAATTTTGCTACTTTTTCCAAGAGCATGGCCTCTGTGTTATTTAACAAAAGCTCCACAACAGAGTTGTCAGAGTCTCTTTCAGATTTGTCTAAGACCTGCCCAGGAGAGAAATTCCTAATACCCACATATCTCGGACAGTCAAGAATAATGTGAGCAAGAATCTCCACTTGGTTTTTACAGTGTGGACAGACCCGATCCTGGAGAGGGATAGATAGGTAGCGACCCTTTGTAATGGCTGATGGGAAAGTATTGCATCTGGCCATTGTAATAATCCATCTCTGTTGGGGTTCAGTTAATAGTTCAAGATATTTGGCTATGTGCCCCTGTTCTGGTACTATTCCGACAGAAAGGGGTGAGCATGATTTATTTGCTTGGCCCAACAAGATATGGTATTCCTGTTCTAGAAGTCTGCTTTTTAAGGTTTGCAGAATCTCTCTGGGTGACAACATACAGAGATCTTCAAGTATTAAACCTAGAGAGTGGATTTGGGGTCTTTGCATTCACAGTGGCAGTGAGAGGGAAACAGAGAATCTCCTACCAAGTTCAGTGAAATGTTTTCAGAGCATTTCTCTGGGATGGAGGAGTTATTTACCAAACCAAATCAAGACCAAAACAGATTTGTTTACATAATTCATTACAGGAGAGTCTACTAATCCAATTTTTCCGCTTCTTCCCCCTAATTCGTTTTACATGACCTATCTCCTCTCCTCCCAGCCTCCAGCTATACTGACAAAAGCACCAGGAGTATGAAAGGGAGACTGCAGTCTTCAAAATATTTCTATTGGCTTTAAAGCGCCCAGAAAATCAATGTATAAGGTTACATGCAAATGGAATGTTTGAGTGATGGAACTGCTCTGGGCATTCACTTGCTGCTTCCGGCGGGATGGGTTTCCGGTCGCGTTGGTGAAGGTCATATGTAGAGCTCCTCCATGATTACTTGGTCTATCTTTCCCTTTGTTTTCTGTTTGTTATACCTTCGATATGCCTGTGCTGTAATGGCTTTACGCTGCTTAAATTGTTTAGTTTCGGAAGATAAGGCAAGAACTGCTTGCAACTCTGTGCTCTCTTGTGCTCTCTTGGGCTGTCAGTGAGCTGACAGTTCCTACTTGAGTTGATAATTTTGGAACTGCTCCTTTTTTCAAGTGCTATTTCACCTTATTTATTCTTGGAAAAGATAAAGTTCTTAATTTGCTGAGAGTTTTGGAGTGGCCAGTTGGTTACTCTCACCTTAATTGGATGGGGAGTAGCCCTCAACACAGCAGCAACAGCCTTAACTACTCAACTCTTGGGAACTACTCAACTCTTGGGAACCACTAAAGACTTTTAATTTAAACTTTTAAGTTTTAAAGGCGTAAAACAATTTCTAAAGGAGTATTATTTTTTCTAACCACCTAGCTGTATTAATTTAAGCTTGGACATCTGTGCTAAGTTACAGCCTATAAAGGTTTATCCCAAGAGCTTTTCTGCAAGTTCCACTACTATAATTAATTAAAACAATGAGGGCGAAGAAACGACACCGGTCATCCGCAAACAACAACAATATCTCCAAACAGAAACCATGTAAACAATCTACATTACCCTCCTAAGGAGGAGTCCGGCCGTTCCCTCCTTTTGGCAAGGCTTTTTAATAAATTGGGTTATGGGACGCCTATTATTATTGTATTGACCGCTGTTTTAATGGTTTTAATGGATTTTAGTACATGTAATACTTGTTTATTTTGTTATAAACTGGATATATGTTGATATTGTTGTGCACTGCCCAGAGCCCCCTGGGGATGGGGCGGTCTACAAATCTAAACACTAGATAGATAGATAGATAGATAGATAGATAGATAGATAGATAGATAGATAGATAGATAGATAGATAGATAGATAGATAGATAGATAGATAGATAGATAGATAGATAGATAGATAGATAGATAGATAGATAGATAGATAGATAGATAGATAATAGATCAATTTTATTCCAGTAATGACCTGCTGGATAGTTATATTGGAAGTATGCCGCTCTCAAACAGATTTGAGGTGCTGGGCATTTACAATGACAATGAACCAAGAGCAGCCTACTCAGATGTAACAAGACAAAATTATGAGGTTGCTGACACTACATTGCTTCATCAGGCCCTACACTCTCCATCTAAATATACTGGAAAACTAAGTGATGAGACAGGAAGCACAACTAGTGAGAAAACCCTGAACACAACTGGTTCTATTATGTGCTCTAGCAGTGTGTTAGAACTTCTGTCTAAGGAAGCAATGTTGGTTTCTAAGACCTTTGGATTTTTGGTTGACCAAAATTTCTTCATTGGACCATAAGCTGGAAACCCTAAACAAATTGCACTTGACTCTGCCAACATATGGTTCGGATAATAACAAGCGAAACCCGAGTTTTACGTTGGATTCCTTAGAACCCAATACAATGTCTCTTGTACTACACAAATGCCAAGTGGTTGCATATATTGGCAAATCCAAATGTAACTTTAGTAAATGTTCCAATTTCTGGAACGTTAAGAAGTCAGTAAGTAATCTGCTCGGTTGTTCTCTAACGGAAACCCAAATCACACCTTATGAATACCTTCCCAATGATGATCAATACACCAGAATAGTGCTGTCCTTCCAGTCTCCTAGATCACCTGGCCGTTTGATGAGAGATAATGACTACTACTCTAGACAGTACAATATATGGTTCTCCAGAGTCTTCAAAGACATTACACCCATGAACTTAGGAATTTGCCGGCAAGCAAAGTTCAAACCAGCGGAGATGGAGCAGACCCTTCCTTCATTATACAACTGGGACATTCTAGACACTAACGTCAAGATGTTCCTAAGTGAATGGAGCCTTTTGGAAGAGGCTTTGAAAGTAATAGTAGCTAAAGCACATGGCATCTCAGAGGAGCTTATACTGGCCAAAGCCAACTGCACCCGTGTAAAACAAGATGCAGTCCCAGCCAACCAAAGTGATCCCTTGATAATGGTGGATGAATCTCCAACTCTCTTGCCCTCTGCACTTGAGGAAACCTTTTCTGCCCCAACATACAGCCAAGAAGTTCAACAAAACTTACCTTCATCAACTCAGACTAAAGGAGAGACCCCATCACCTGAGTGTTGCCCTAATTCAAATGAGTCACACAGACCTACCCCAAATACTAGCCAACTTCCTATTACTGCTTTTCCATGTACCTCAATGGGTGACAGAGATCACACTCGCCACGGCAGGAGGGAACCCGAGAATTTGACAGGTGGAGTCATCAAGGAAGTCAGGTCACCCACAAACTACGTGGTGCAGGACTCTCAGAGAACAGTGGATGTCGACGTGGATTTCAGATCATCACGAGTACTTCAAATCGATCCATATTCAGATGGCTCTGGAAAGACTTGGGCAGAAGAACTGGCAGAGTTGGCAACGCCTTTGTACCTAACCACCAAAGTGAACCTTACCTGGATTCTTTGGAGTCTCTGCCTTCAAATCGACCTACTGGAGATCTGGAGAGTGAAATGTCAGAGGAACCAAAGAATCTTCTCTCTGAAGTCCAAGAGACCATTACCACAGGACCAGAAGCAACAACTTCTAAATTGTCCTTGATTAAAGATTTATATTCACAGAGATCAAGAGTTAGTTCAGTCAAGGTCTCATGAAGCCAGCAGATTTAGGCCAGATGGCTCTTCGGTTATCTAATGTTTTCTTGATAAGTACCCAGAACTGGAGATCCAGCAGATGCAGCAGATCCTCATGGCCTGCCTTGCCTGCTTGGCCTCAATGGTGTCTTGCTCAAGGATGCGGCGCCTGATATCCGACAGAACGCCGACCCTCCTGTGCCTCCTCCTTTTCCAACAGCGCCCTGCGCTTGGGGGACATGTCAATGCAGGGCTGTGTGGCATGTTGGTCTGAAAAATGAGTAGAGGGAAGCAGAAGTTTAAGTTCAGACAATCTTCACACAGCACTAGCTCCCAATAACCCATGGGACAACCTCTGTGTGGAACCAGCCCCACGGCACAGGAGGGGAAGGAGGGAACGGTAGGGTGACAGACAGTAGAAGTAGCCAATCATCAACCCATTATAACCACTGAACCCAGAGTTCAGATGCACACTGAGGTTTTTTGGGCACATCTGGATTGCTTAAGGAAAGAGACAGCTGTGGAATATCATGGGTTCCAGATCCAGACATTCAGAAAGAGCTTGTATGTTGCTCACAGACCACAACAAGAAATAACAGTGCAAGGAAACAACAGTGCAAAAAACATTGAAAGCTTCATCGAACTGCACCGGGACTTGAAAGCTGCATCGAACAGAATTGGGGGGGGGGGGGACTCACCCATGCAGAGGCATCTCTAGGCAAGAGCGCTAGGAGCCTGTGGAGCCAAAACCTGGAGTTTGAGGGCAGACCAGTCCCTCCCTTTCACCATGACCAAACAATGATTTTTTACACCAGGTCGTTTCAAAGTCACCATCACATTATAGAGCATGCCCCAACTCACAAATCTGAACACAGCAACGGGCCATACCACACAGCAGAAATAATTTTTTTTGAAAACATTTTCAAAATGCTTTCAAAATGTTTTATTACTGCTATGAAACTTGTTTTATGAGTGTTGTATCCAGTCCCCCCAATGGGGGGGAAACAGCATCACTTTCAATGTTATTTAAACTGGGGACCCCAGATTCTCCCTTTAAGGTGGATTTAAAAGGAGAATCTGAGCTCCCTAGTTTAAACAAGTGATGCTGGTATCCACCCCGAAACAGCATCATTTTCAATGATGTTTAAACTAGGGAGCACAGATTCTCCTTTTAAATCCACTTTAAAGGGAGAATCTGGGGTCCCCAGTTTAAACAACATTGACAGTGAAGCTATTTTGGAGTGGATTCTCCCCCACCCTGAAACAGCATCACTTTCAATGTTTAAACTGGGGATCTGTGCACCACTTCCGCGCTAAGCAGGCCACCGAGCAGCAGGAGCCATGTTGCCATCCACAGACACAGAAATAAGGAATCCCTACTTACACAGCAGCATCACCTCATCTATCTGCCTGGACGAGGTCACCTATATCAGCAGAAATTCATGACGTTCAGCATTTCATGGCAAGGGTAGTGTTCTGGGGCGGCCAATGGATTATAACATCAGTTGTTTGAGCTAGTTATGCATTGATACATTTATTTTAGTGAGGAATGGGGTGGAACAATTCAATACCCACCCTTGCCCTAGAACAGTGGTGGCGAACCTTTGGCACTTCAGATGGTATGGACTACAATTCCCATCAGCCCCTGTCAGCATAGACAATTGGCCATGCTGGCAGGGGCTGATGGGAATTGTAGTCCGTAACATCTGGAGTGCCAAAGGTTCGCCACCACGGCCCTAGAAAGTAATATATAGTAAAGATCACCAGAGTGATGATCAGAATAAATGAATTACAAAAGAAATAGGAAACATTCTTCCCTATGGATTATAGGGGAGGTGAGAGATACCCCAGCATGACAACATCCAAACAGATTTTTTTCCTTAAACCTATACTTGAAAGCTTGCATCTTTTTGAATTTTCCACAGAAACAGGATGTCAAATGGCACCATGTTAATGCTCCAGTGACCTCTGGTGGAAAATGCGATATTGTATGGCATCTTCTCTTAGGATCACCATCAGTACATATTTATGCGACAAAAATTGGTCCCTTGGCTATGTGTTAGGAAGAGCAGATATCTTCAGGAGCACCTTAACCACATGAATTTCTACAGTGGCAAAGCTTCTCATAACTACGCATGTCTCCTTCCTCTTTCAGTTTCCGAAGTGGTATCTGTGGGTGCTTTGGGTTGCATGAGGCTTTTAAAGCAATAACACTGCAGATATAGAACATTCTCCCCCATGAGTCTCTTATTTATGTCCATATCAATGGACATCTTATTCTCCAAGAAAGTTCAGTGTGACTAGCGACAAGCCAACTAAAATCAGTATAATGAAAAAAAATCACAATCAAAAGAAGGTATAGTACAATCTGTTCTTCAATTTCATTGCCCTAGAGCAGACTTTTTCAATCAAATACTGCTCAAATTAATACAGCTTTGCATGTTCTACAAATTGACAGAATGGAGTGGTGGTGGGGGTTTTCTGGCTAGAATATGACCTTGAAGCCATAATAGAAAAGGACTGAGACCTTCACTGAAGCTGAATGCACTGGGTAGACTAAAGAAACACCAAGGAGAGTTTTATGGACTGACCTAAGTTGTCAAACAGGCAAATATATACAGCAACTCTTTCATGCATGTGTTTCCAAGGCCTTAAAGGTCTTTGCCATTTCAGGAGAGTATCAGCAGGGATGTTGTTGCAAAAGAAGCACAGAAACACCATTTTTGGTTTTTTAAAAAAAGCTGGCCACAGCTTGTTTATTGAATGTATTTATTTATTAAATTTGGTATTCTGCCCACCCCAGAAGGGCTCTGGGCGGCACACAATATACCTAACAAAACTTTACAATTTAAAACCAATGATAAATAACATTAAACCATAAATAGCTTGTTAATGTACAGAAATCAGATGGCACAGATCACATTCCATTTCAAATCACAAGGGCTGGTCCAGATGACATAACCATATCCGGTTGAAATACAGGGGATGACAGCCATTTCAGCGGCTATCCGCCCCCCCCCCCCAAGGCCCAGTGGAATAATGCTGTTTTACAGGCCCTATGGAACTGCTCAAGGTCCCGCAGGGCCCTAACTTACGGTGGCAAAGAGTTCCACCAGGCAGGAGCCAAGGCAGTGGCGTAGGAGGTTAAGAGCTCATGTATCTAATCTGGAGGAACCGGGTTTGATTCCCAGCTCTGCTGCCTGAGCTGTGGAGGCTTATCTGGGGAATTCAGATTAGCCTGTGCACTCCCACACACACCAGCTGGGTGACCTTGGGCTAGTCACAGCTTCTCGGAGCTCTCTCAGCCCCACCTACCTCACAGGGTGTTTGTTGGGGAGGGGGGAAGGGCAAGGAGATTGTAAGCCCCTTTGAGTCTCCTGCAGGAGAGAAAGGGGGGATATAAATCCAAACTCCTCCTCCTCCTCCTCCTCCTCCTCCTCCTCCTCCTCTTCTTCTTCTTCTTCTTCTTCTTCTTCTTCTTCTTCTTCTTCTTCTTCTTCTTCTTCTTCTTCTTCTTCTTCTTCTTCTTCTTCTTCTTCTTCTTCTTAAGGCTCTGGCCCAGGTGGAGGCTAGCCACATCATAAAGGGGCCAGGGACCACCAATAAATTGGCCTCTGCAGAGCGCAGAGGCTGAGTGGGGACATATGGGGAAAGACGGTCCCTAAGGTATGAGGGCCCCAGGCCATGGAATGCTTTAAAGGTTAACACCAACACCTTGAAGGTGATCCACTGTTCTGTTGGGAGCCAGTGAAGATGGTGCAGCACAGGAGAGATACAGAGCTACCTGCGATAAGTTGTGCTGCTGCATACTGGACCAACTTTATCCTCCAGATCAGCCACAAGAGAAGGCCCACGTAAAGCGAGTTGCAATAATCTGGTCTGGAGGTGACTGTAGCATGGATCACAGTGGTCAAGTCAGTCAAGGAGAGGTAAGGAACCAGCCTAGCACAGATGAAAAAAGATCACCTGGGTTGTATGGGCCACCTGGGTCTCCATTGATAGAGACAAATCCAGGTGGACCACCAGGCTATGAACAGAGGAGGCCAACCAGCAAAGTGACCCCCCTCAAGCAGCAGCGGCTGAAGCCCCTCCCCCATCGTGACCCACCCAAAGGACCTCCGTCTTAGATGGATTCAGGCACAAAGAGCTACAGTGCAGCATAGGGACTGATCCTGACATCAGGCAGCCTGCCTCAACCCCTTCACCCCATCTTGTCTGCTGAGGGGAGGGGGGAACCATGGAGTAGCAAGTGCTGGGAGCCCTTTTTGGTACTGGCCTCTGAGGGGGCATCCCCTTATTTCCTGGGAGTGTAGGCCAACCAACAACTCCCGCCTGAACATTGGGCATCAAGACCCACTGCACCCCCAAGGTTCCTTATGGGACCCCCTAACTGTGAGGAGGCAGGTACACAGACACAGCTTTCTCCCAAAGGAATCTGCCCCAATGCCCAACTCACCTCCCGCCAGAGCTCGTAAGCTCTTGAGCAGTCCTGACCAAAAAATAGCAGTTGCCGGGAGTCTCTGGCATAGTGTGGTGATGTTGTCCATTACACCGCAAGTGAGAAGCCCCTCTTTTGGGGCAGGCGGGTCATTCCCTCCTAAGTAGACAATAACTGTGTGAGGATGGCCCCATTCAAAGATTTAGTTTTACCTTCAAGTTTTACTGGTTAACAGTATTTCCCTTTCCCTTTTCTATATTTTAATTGCAAGTTAATATTTTTATTGTTTTTATTGTTTCATTTGAATGCCTTCCATTTTGTTATTCTAGAACTGGGGTTGTTTTATTATTGGTCTATGTTTATTATTGGTCTATGTTTATTATTGGTCTATGATTGAAAATAAATTAATCATCATGGAGTCCAATCCCATGCAACATTATCCTGAAAGCATGCAGCAAAATCATCACAGCTGATCGCCGGGGCACCCCAGATGCAGAAGAAGAAGAAGAACAAGAGTTTGGATTTATATCCCCCCTTTCTCTCCTGCAGGAGACTCAAAGGGGCTGACAATCTCCTTGCCCTTCCCCCCTCACAACAAACACCCTGTGAGGTGGGTGGGGCTGAGAGAGCTCCGAGAAGCTGTGACTAGCCCAAGGTCACCCAGCTGGCGTGTGTGGGAGTGTACAGGCTAATCTGAATTCCCCAGAGAAGCCTCCACAGCTCAGGCGGCAGAGCTGGGAATCAAACCCGGTTCCTCCAGATTAGATACACGAGCTCTTAACCTCCTACGCCACTGCTGCTCCCTCTGTCCTCTGATTGGAAGACAGCAATCTGTTAACCATCCTAGATAACTCTGCTGGACAGCTAGTTGTGTAAGTGATGGGGGTGGAGAAATACACCTTCACCACCGCCACTTGGTAGGCCTGATAGTTGGCTCCCAACAGAGTCTGCTCAGATCCTCAACGCCGCGCTCAAGCCGGCCCTCTGGTCCCCAGATTAAACTTTTTGTTTTTCATTTCCCACCAGTTCAAAGTGCTGCATATTGTTTTTCACTTCCTTTGACACTGTGCAAATACCACCTCAGCATAATTAAGCATGCTGCTCATAGTTCTTACTCTAGTGCAGCCATTCTCAACCAGGGTTCCGTGGTACCGCGGCAACACTACGTCCCCCCCCTCATTTTTGTGGTGTCTCCCACCGGCGCCAGCAAGGAGATGGAGCTGGCCCATGGGACAGGGCCTGCCACAAGGTCAGCAGCCACCCCCACCCCCAGTGCTTCCCTTCACCCTGGGAGGGGGAGGTGGGGTGTGTGGCAAGCAGGGGCAATGGGAGGGGAAGGTGGAGGGTGGCGGCAGGGGTACCGTGAGATATGAAGAGTGAGGTCAAGGGTACCCTGACCTCGAAAAGGTTGGGAAACACTGATCTAGTGTGATAAGCACTGGGGAGTGGGGCTCTGTCCTCAAGGCTATCAAAACAGCCCTTTGAACACTGGCATGGCCGAAGGGGGCTCTTTTGCATGCTGAGCAGGCCACTCCGTTCAAATCCCATGTAAAATTCAGTGTGCTCTGGATCCAAGCCCTGCGTTTTATATCCTCCCCATGCTGGAAGTGATTTTTTCAGTGTCAGGTAGATCCCTTGAAAGGTTTTTTTGAGAGAAGAGCCGTGCAAAATTCTGACGTAGTTGTTTACAGAGGCTCATCACAGTTAAGGACGTAATTCCCCTTGTTCTCGTCTAGAGAGACAGAGAGTCATGTTGCTGTCTGCTATGGGAACTTCTTGCAGTAAGTTGCTTGCAAGGATGCCATGATCTCTGTCTTTGTTTCTCTCTCACTCATTCTGCTCTGACATTTCCGGTGGCTCATTGCTGCCTATCCAAGCAATCCAAAAGAGGTATATTGACATATTGAAATATGTCTATGAGGATTCACTTTTCTGTCACGTCTGTGCAGCGTGATCCACCAAGTGGCAAGCAGCCCATTCATTGTGTATGATGGCCTGCTCCATGCCTGCATCGCTATTGCAGTGGCAGCAGTGGTATAGGAGGTTAAGAGCTTGTGTATCTAATCTGGAGGAACCGGGTTTGATTCCCCACTCTGCTGCCTGAGCTGTGGAGGCTTATCTGGGGAATTCAGATTAGCCTGTGCACTCCCACACATGCCAGCTGGGTGACCTTGGGCTAGTCACAGCTTCTTGGAGCTCTCTCAGCCCCACCTACCTCACAGGATGTTTGTTGTGAGGGGGGAAGGGCAAGGAGATTGTAAGCCCCTTTGAGTCTCCTGCAGGAGAGAAAGGGGGGATGTAAATCCAAACTCTTCTTCTTCTTCTTTTCTTCTGTAACTTTGTCTGATGTTTGATTTTAAGACTTTCTCTGGCCCATTCCATGCGGGCCAATAAACATGGGTGTAGGATGGGTGTAGATCGGTAAAAAACTTATTTTTGGGAGGGGGACTTCACAGAGATCCCACCCCTAAAACGAGTCTGCCCCGAGTTATTTCCCCCAAACCATTTTTTTAGAACTGCGCTACTAGCAAATCTTTTCAAAAATCCAGGGTTGCAGCCACTCGCAAGCGATTGGCCAGGCAGGAGGCGCTTTGTTCCCTTCCCTTTTAATTTTTATTTTAAATTTCATGGCTTACATCTGCGTAGCTACGCAGATGCAAATAGTCATATTGTGAGTCATCAGCATGGCTGTGCGAGTTCATTAGTGCATGCCTGCATAGCCACGCATTGGTGGGAAATAATTTTTTTAAATGACGCGACTCCATGTGAAGGAGCAACGGAAATCCAGATTGTTTCCATGGGCTCCAATCGCTGCCTGCACAGATGCATGAGAACAGGAAAACAGGTTCCTTTTCCCCGACTGAAGCCCATTACACATTTGCTGCGCGAAAGGGGTCTCTGGCTCTCTGTTTGGACACATTAACTGGGTTTAAGGATCCAGGAGCAGACTGTAAGACCAATGGCTCCAGTTTATATCCCGTCTAAAAGAAGAAGAAGAAGAAGAAGAAGAAGAAGAAGAAGAAGAAGAAGAGGAGGAGGAGGAGGAGGAGGAGGAGGAGGAGGAGGAGGAGAAGGAGGAGGAGGAGTTTGGATGTATATCCCCCCTTTCTCTCCTGAAGGAGACTCAAAGGGGCTGACAATCTCCTTGCCCTTCCCCCCTCATAACAAACACCCTGTGAGGTGGGCGGGGCTGAGAGAGCTCCGAGAAGCTGTGACTAGCCCAAGGTCACCCAGCTGGCGTGTGTGGGAGTGTACAGGCTAATCTAAATTCCCCAGATAAGCCTCCACAGCTCAGGCGACAGAGCTGGGAATCAAACCTGGTTCCTCCAGATTAGATACACGAGCTCTTAACCTCCTACGCCACTGCTGTAGTGTAGAGTTTTATTTTCCCTTTAACCTCAGGGGAAAAACAGTGTTAAGGGGGAAATGACATCCATGAAGATGATAATCTTAGGGACAACATGCAAAAGTAAAAGATAAATCCTTAGTAATCGGTTCACAATCTTCCCTATTGAAAGGGTATATTGACACATTGAAATATGTCTATGAGGATTAGCTTTTCTGTCACGTCTGTGCAGCATGATACACCAAGTGGCAAGCAGCCCATTCGTTGTGTATGATGGCCTGCTCCGTGCCTGCATCGCTATTGCAGTCCCGGGCAAGCAGCCAAATTAGGAAGTTTATTGAGCTCCTGGCAGGTTCAGAGTTTGGCTTGATGGGTTGCCAACTGTGCAGGTCTGCTCTGTGCTTTGCACATCATTTCCCACTATCTTTGATATTTGCATTGTTTATTAATCAGCTCAATGAAGCATTCAGCCCATGGCTTCCTGGTGAGATTTGTTCCTTTCTCATGATCGTTCCCTGAGCTGCAAAGCTGAACAGATATTTCTTTACCAGCCCTGCAAGCAGCCCCTTCGTATCTGCCTCGCAGTTATTTTTGAGCCCTTGCGTACGACTGCTTTCCACTGTAAGCTCAGTCTGACAATCCCATGCTCCAGTTTGTTTGCAGCTCTCTAGAAAAGTGGTTCGTGGAAAGAACTTGGACCGTGTTCAGTTCTGTAGGGGCCTTTTAGGCTGGACAGTATTGGAGGGCTATCCACTGTGCATCTTCCCACACTCTCTTGTTCTATCAGCTCTGAAAATGGCCAGTGATCTGCTTGAGATTGGAAAGGTTGGCCAGATGTTTCCTGAGCACATGTCAGCATTGCATTTCCCTTTGCACATCATCTTACAAGAAGCAGCGCTATGACGAGTGCCAGTTGGACATTGTTTCTATAAGCTGACGGCAGGTTTGGTGGGAATCTTTTCCACCTCACTGCATATGCACGGGAAGATTGGCTAACGAGCTAATAATTTGGCATAATTGATTTCGAATACCTTCAATGGCATATAAATAGTTTAAGATTAACATTGCAAGGTAATAACAGCCTTTACAACTTCTGACTAGTTAAAATAACCCCATTTAAAAATTTAGCCACCGCTTCCAACAGCTCGTGGTTGTGGCATAAAACGAGAAGCGTATCTTGAAAATCGGAGACTGCCATATTGGTAAACAATGAAGGCTGCTGGCAGAATCGATCCTTTTGTTGCTTTTTAACAGCACCATTCAAAGGGGGGGGGGGCTGAATCTGAAACGTCACACCGGCATTTGGTTTCCTTTTTCCGGATATTATACAAGGGTTGGAGGAAACCCAGAAAAAAAAAGGGGGGGGGGGGAGATGATTTAGCAAAAAATTAAGTTGCGACATTTCTGCTAAATCATCCTATTGGTAGAGAAAAGGACAGTCGGCCAACGGAAACGTGAGGTAATTGCTGAGATGAATAATTTCACGCAAGTTCAGTTCATTGAGCACATCGCAGTACATAATGAGGAAAGGCAACGGGAGCATAAAAGACCTCTGCTTATTTCTCGGATCATGGTGGGGTGGGAACCAGAGCATTCTGCAGCTCTTTCCTAACACTTTGATCCTCTTTCCTGGCCTACTGCCCTCTAGTACCAAGAAGTTTCCTCTAGCTTTTCCTCACTGCTGTTGTTTTAATTAATTTAACAGGTGATTTGTGTGTGTGTGTGTGTGGGGGGGGTACCTGCCTTCGATCCTGACTGTATCCAGAGAACAATGAATGATGTAAAAACTTTGTAAATGGGTAGAAATATTTGCTGAGCTGGATTTACATCCAGTTACATAGTATAACTTTCAAGAATTATCCTCTATCAAAATCTGGATCATTATTCATAGCTGAAAGAAAGAAAGAAAGAAAGAAAGAAAGAAAGAAAGAAAGAAAGAAAGAAAGAAAGAAAGAAAGAAAGAAAGAAAGAAAGAAAGAAAGAAAGAAAGAAAGAAAGAAAGAAAGAAAGAAAGAAAGAAAGAAAGAAAGAAAGAGATTTATTGTTGCAGTCAGTTGACCCATAAAACACACATACAACAGAAAACAGTATCTGGTCAACAATAGCAAACAGATCCATAGATTAAAAGAACAAAAAGGATAAGGTTACTTAGACTTAGGAGCAAAATATTTCAACAGAGAACAGCTGCTTGAGATCTCTGGATTTTAATTCTGAAAACCTCTGCCAGAAATTTTGCAACCATTAATGTGATCAGAAAGAAAGAAAGAAAGAAAGAAAGAAAGAAAGAAAGAAAGAAAGAAAGAAAGAAAGAAAGAAAGAAAGAAAGAAAGAAAGAAAGAAAGAAAGAAAGAAAGAAGGCACAAATAATGCATTCATCACCGTCAGGGAAATTAAATTTAGAATGATGCTTCCTGTCCCTTGGGTATTCAGAGACAGTAACCAGCCATAGAGGAGCCGCGTGGCGTAGTGGTTAAGTGCTTGCACTGCCACTCACACGGTCAGGAGTTTGAGTCCCCTGTGGGTCAGATATCCTGGCAGCTGGCTCATGGTCAACTCAGCCATCCATCCATTCCTTGGTCAGTAAATGAGTACCTAGCTCATAGCTAGGGGGTAAAAGAATAGGCGGGGAAAGCAATGGCAAACTACCCCACAAAAATGGCTTGCCTATGAAATCACTGCTTGCAGTGGTAACCCAGGGTCGACACTACTGAAGGGGAAACTTTACTTTACCTAACCAGCCATACCTCTGAGTTTTGTTGGCAGAATTAATGGTTCGGAAACATCTGTAGGCTACTGTATGCTGATTATGGATGGCAGAAGGCAGAACTGATGTCGCAGAGGCTTCAGCGCTGCACTGATTTCTGCTACAAGGGTTTTGGCCAGGTGCTGATGGCAATCTCTGCAAAATGCAACAATATGGAAAGGCTTTTTGAGCAACCTGAATGTCATCTGCTCAATCTGCAACTGTTTGGCAGTTGCTCTGAGAACACTTTGCAGTGGGTGGGGGAGGAAATAGTAAAGGTTATGGCTCCCCAAGGCACAATTGAAACCAGGGCTTGTTCTTAGACTTCTTGTTTTCCATGGCTGCAAAATAAAGGATGGGAACATCTAAAGAGAACTTGTGTCAACAGAAATGGCAGCACAAAATAGTTATTGTGCACATTAGAGCTAAAGGTAATAACTGCACTGCCAAACTACACAAATGTTGTACAAATGTAACTATCGTGGCTGTCCTAAAATAATCCTTAGAACTGTAGTTTGAGGAAGAAGAAGAGAAGAGTTTTGGATTTATATCCCCCCTTTCTCTCCTGCAGGAGACTCAAAGGGGCTTACAATCTCCTTGCCCTTCCCCCCTCACAACAAACACCCTGTGAGGTAGGTGGGGCTGAGAGAGCTCCGAGAAGCTGTGACTAGCCCAAGGTCACCCAGCTGGCATGTGTGGGAGTGTACAGGCTAATCTGAATTCCCCAGATAAGCCTCCACAGCTCAGGCGGCAGAGCTGGGAATCAAACCCGGTTCCTCCAGATTAGATACACGAGCTCTTAACCCCCTACGCCACTGCTGTATTGTGTATTAGAGGTCCTGTATTAGAGGTGTTGTGTATTAGGGGTCCTGAGTCTGCTTACAAAATTGTAGGCCCTGGTGAGAGGGCTTGAACCAAAGGAAGAGAAAGAATGAAGGTGTGGAGAGCCTGACCACTGATGAGGTACTGTGGTGCTTCAAGGTGCGGGAGAGCTGCGGGCTCAGCTTGGATGCAGCAGCAGGGGAAGTATGGTCTCAATGGTGAGTCTGGGGGTGGTGGATGGGCTGGAGGTCTAGGCTGGGGAGGGGAGGGCTTGTGGCTCCAGGCTTAGGGGGATGGAAAGGTGACTGGCTGGTCTTCCCAACCTCCCAGTGGGGGCCTGGAAGCCTTCTGGAATTACTGCAGATCTTCAGAGTAGGATGATGTCTTGCCACCTTCCCCTTGCCACCCCTTGCCACCCTCCCCCACCCCTTGACACCCAGTTTTGCAGTTGCAAAGAACAGAGTCAGGTCCTCTTCTTTGGTCGAATCCCCACTTGAAATTTGCACGCAGATCCAAACCTGTTCATTGTGAAACCGTGTCCTCTCCTTCGGAGTTTCTCCCTCCCCAACACAGCGAGCACACAGCAGACACACCCGGTTGCAGAACTCTTAGCAATCCCCACTACCAGGCGAGCTCGCTTTGCCGGTCTCCCCTGATTGGCTGGCGTGCCTTGATGGGGCGGGACCTTCTCCCACTGTGGAAATGTACATTGTAGGGGCATGATCAAAAAAACCAGCGTGTAAAAGTTTAATGTTTAACTGTTTAACTGTGCAAACAATTAATCATTACCTGTGTAAACCATTAACGATTCAAAGTTACACGTTTGACTGTTTAATGTTTGCGTCCTCTTCTGCTGGCTGATCGCAAAAGCAGAAATGAAACCAAGGAAAGGCTGCGCACGCATTCTCCGCTCTGCCGCCTGAGCTGTGGAGGCTTATCTGGGGAATTCAGATTAGCCTGTACACTCCCACACATGCCAGCTGGGTGACCTTGGGCTAGTCACAGCTTCTTGGAGCTCTCTCAGCCCCACCTACCTCACAGGGTGTTTGTTGTGAGGGGGGAAGGGCAAGGAGATTGTAAGCCCCTTTGAGTCTCCTACAGGAGAGAAAGGGGGGATATAAATCCAAACCCTCCTCCTCCTCCTCCTCCTCCTCCTCCTCCTCCTCCTCCTCCTCCTCTTCTTCTTCTTCTTCTTCTTCTTCTTCTTCTTCTTCTTCACTCCTCTTCACTTCCCTCTTGTATTTTAGGTAGTATGCTTTAGCCACTATCTGATTTAGATGACTGACAGTATATACCAGGTCAATAGTTGCAAACTGAGAACAGCCAAAAGCATTCAACTATTGCTGTGAAAGTAAAGCGTGAAAGTGTGGCTGGCAGGTCCACCCCACCTTTGCTTTTGAAACCTGTCATGCTTTCACGTAGGGGTCTTCAAACACTTTTTCTGGCATCTGTGAAGTGTTTTTAGAAAGTGGATGGGGCCAGGGAGGCCTTTGCCCAGCCTTCTGACTGACTATGGGAGATTTGATTGGCTGGGCAGATTTTTCAAATGTGGCTTTGGCAGCAACTGCCACCACAGCACAAAGTTATGCGCTGAAATTAACCGTGGCAGTCATTTTGTGGCTGGCTCTGCCTCCTGCAGTATCTGTGTTGCGGCCGCCATTTTGTTGCTCTGGCTGCTATGATGTGTCAGAATTCCAAACGAGCTTGCAGGCTCAAAAGGGTTGGGGACCTTTGCTTTGACAATAGAATGCTCTACTTCCTGTGTGTCAACTGTTCAGGAAGACAAAGGGCTGTCCTTTAATAGAGGTATAATTTAATATGTGGCAAAGGGCTGCGGAAGCATTTCATGGAATGGAGCTAAAATGACATAACCCAGTAATTGATGCAAGTTAAACTGATTAAAGGAACCAATATAGGAGCAGCAGTGGCGTAGGAGGTTAAGAGCTTGGTATCTAATCTGGAGGAACCGGGTTTGATTCCCAGCTCTGCTGCCTGAGCTGTGGAGGCTTATCTGGGGAATTCAGATTAGCCTGGGCCAGGGGTAGGGAACCTGCGGCTCTCCAGATGTTCAGGAACTACAATTCCCATCAGCCCCTACCAGCATGGCCAATTGGCCATGCTGACAGAGGCTGATGGGAATTGTAGTTCCTGAACATCTGGAGAGCCGCAGGTTCCCTACCCCTGGCCTGGGCACTCCCACACACGCCAGCTGGGTGACCTTGGGCTAGTCACAGCTTCTGGGAGCTCTCTCAGCCCCACCCACCTCACAGTGTGTTTGTTGTGAGGGGGGAAGGGCAAGGGGATTGTAAGCCCCTTTGACTCTCCTACAGGGAGAGAATGGGGGGATATAAATCTAAACTCTTCTTCTTCTTCTTCTTCAATATAAAAGTTGGCTATCTTAACTCTGCCACAGCAAGCATACTTCCAGACACCAGGGACAGGCAGCATCTAAAAGACCGCTGAGATAATGTCTATTTACATTACAAAAAAACCACTTAGTGATTCTATATATTATCAGACAAAGAGGGCTCTAGTCCAATTTCAATGACTTAAAAAATCTTTATTAATTTCCTCAAGTATAATTCAAGAACAAAAAAAATATAGAAAGTGAAAAAAAGAAAATACAGCTACCCATAAACTATATATATATTAACTCTAACACATTGGATCTTAAAATTACAACACTAATATCCTTCAGAGAGAACATTACACGGGTTTAAAATGTGTTACTTTCTAACCTTTAGTTTCAAAATAATGGGAACCTAGTAAGTAGTTATTTATATCTTAATCAGTAACAAATTAATATTTTTACTATTGTTATTACTCTTGCAAAATCGATTCAGCCTCATATAAGAAATACAGGGCACTTTCGCACAAGCAAAATAATGCACTTTCTATCCACTTTCACAATTGTTTGAAAGTGGAATTTGCTAATTCATACAGTAAAATCCAGCTACGAAGTGCATTGAAAGTGGATTGAAAGTGCATTATTCTTCATGTGCAGAAGTGCCCACAGTTCCCATTTCTTGTTTTGACTGTCTGTTTACAAGATTTGGTAACCTGGCCATTGTAGCATATTCTCTAACTTTGTCTTCCCAGAGTTTTCCACATTTCCTGCTGCCTTCAACTTTTCCTAGTGTTATTGTCTTTTCCAGAGAGTCCAACCTGCCGTCAAAATTACATGACGATTATAGCCTGGGCAAATTCAAACTGTATCATTTGAAGCATAAGAATGTATTTATTGGCATTCGTCTAAGATGACAACAGCTACAGATTTACAGAGTTTAGTCATCTTTTCTTTGGAGTAAAAAGAAGTCTGAATGAAGCTTGAGGAATAAATCATTATAGTCAGTTTAAACGGATTTCAGAGCATGAAGTAAATTCACTACCTTTTTAATATACCTGTATATTTTTCCTTTGATTTGTGTTTCTGGGCACAGAGGGAGAAGATGTTTTTAACTAGAAGGGAAAAAAACCTAATATTCTATTGCCATCTAGAGTTCAGTCTGAAAAGCAGCAAAAGGAAGGGAGCAACGGAGTTTTTATGCAGTGCTGTGGCTAGAATTTCTAACAGACATGGAGGAAAACTTTCTGTCTTTTTAACAGAAGCATAAAGGGATGTTATTTACAGGGGATACTCTTGGCCTCCATGCCAGGAAAAGGTTCAACTATTTCCACACATTAAGCCTGTTAAAAAGACAGGATATTTTTTCCCTCCAGGCCTGTTGATTGTCCTAGCTCTAATTTTGTTTTCTGTCTTTCTTTATGTCCCACTTTCCCCCCTAATGGTGACCCAAAGGAGCTTACCAGATTGTTATCTCCCCCGCCCCCGCCCCCTACCCCCACCCCTGCCCCATCCCCATTCCATTTATTCTCACAGCAACAGCCCCCTGAGGTAGATGAACATAAGCATCATCAAAATATATAACATTAGAAGAGATTAACTTTGGTGCAAGCCATTTTCCTTGTTTCCAGCTCATTAATAAAACTTCATGGATTTCTGCACATTTTTTTCCCATTTGGTTCCAAAAAATTTTCCAAGCACCTTTTGCCTCATTGTTTCTGAAAACACTTTTGTTGTGTTGTTTCCCACTGAAATGTTTCCGAGTTAGCTTCCCTCACAATTCAAACATACTTGAAATGATTTTTCTTTCCCACCAAAACAGCAGGCCATTATCCAAAACACCTTTGGGACGGGGTAAGTGAAGTGGGTGGAAATTTTTATTAAAGGTTGAGATAGGGGTTCTGAAATGGCTTTCTGAAATGAAAAAAGCAGTCTTTAACTGGCATTTGGAGCATTTGTCATTTCTACAAAATATAATTCTTGGGCGAGGGAGTTCCAAATACTGGGGGCCATGGAGGAAAAGGATCCACTGCATCCTGCCCTCCTGTTGAGCTTCTCAAAAGGATCTCTCTGTCCAATTGAGATGACTTTTGGTCTGATGTAAGTTAAGGCATTTTTTAAGCTTCTTATTCCATGTGGCCGTTTTCCCACTTACCAGTAGCTGCGCGCTACTGTAGGCAAGTAGCGCAGGGTCCCCCGGCACTCCCCACTACAGGGGTGGTGACAACGCAGCTGCCCTGACGCTGCCACTGTCGCGCCCCCTCAGTGCGCGTCATTCCTGGCGCTCTTCCAAACGGCGCCTTTTGATGACACGTGGGGTCGTGGGGAAGCCCGGGCGCGCGCCAGAAATGCCGCGGGCTGGGAGCAGCGCGCGGCATAGGGGGGTTGTGGCAAGTGGGGAAACGCCCAGTGTCATAAACTCTGAGGTGAGTATCGTGTGAAGGCAAAGATAATTCACATTATCCATAAGTCTACAGGCTTTTTCTCCTGCAAGGAAAGGCAGTTCCAACTTTCTTAAGGCTTGCCTCACACTTCTGTTAAGTCTGCCGGTTTTATTGATCCGTTTTTCCCCCTCCTCTCCTGGCGATAAATATGGTGTAAATAAATCCAGCTAATGAGGATGGGATTCAGAAGACTGGGGGTGAATATATGATGTGGCCTGGGGTTCATGTGGAGGTGGATGGATTATTCATTGGATATTGACTTCCAACTCTCATCCTGTACACCTTATGTTGTCTGCTGGTGGAGGGGGGAGAAAAAGCATCTGTGGTTTCCCACTGCTCCTCTGGCTCTTTCCCGTGGTGATGCTTTCATCTCTTCCCTTTTCGCCAGTTCTGATGCACCTGGAGACTTGCTTTCCACAACCATTGGAGGAAAAGGAGAGGGCTGTGTGAAGAAGACTGAAGATGCCATTTTCTACACTTTAGTTGAAGATTTAAAGAGGCCACACCAAAGACTAATAATTATAATGGATAGGGTATTGGGAGTGGGGGTGTTCTAGTCCCCACCAAGATTAGCGAAAACGCACTTCAGCGTGCAGGCGTGTTGCTGCCGCTTCTTTGAACCTTGCTGCTCCTTTGAACTTGTACAATTTGGCGGCAGGTTGCTGTTTCTTGAACCGGTGCCTTTTCCATGTTTTCCGTTGGACTGTGAATGAAATATTTATAGAAGTACGGTCAGGAGAACCTGATGGACTCGTGGAATCATTCCTGATTGTGTTATTTTGTGAATATTGCATATATGTACTTTAGTCATTGTTGGTATTAACACTTCCTTGTGCAATTCCTGTTGTGTGGCAAGTTTTTTGGGGTTTGGCCAACCTTGTTCCTTGTTCCTTGTTTAGTCTTGCCCTCATTCTTCCTTTCCTAGTCCCCACCATGACAGAAAGATCTCAGGATGCCTAATCAACCAACCCCCGCTGGGCAAGGAAAGACTCAACTCACAGTATGAAGCAGGAAACAGCCAATCCCACTTCTTGGCAACATCATTAGAGCCAGTGAAGAAAGGACTTTTTTCCACTGGAGTTTTGAAGGGATTGGTTTAACCATTTTTTCTCCATCTGGTTAGGAAAAAGGGGGACATTGGTTCAGTTGCTTTCCAGCCTCATTCAACCACCTTTTCTGAAATATAGATAGAAATGCTAACAGAGGGACGGGTCAATCCCGTCCCCCTTCTCCAAGCAGGGATCAGAGATACAGGGACAATACAATATTCGACAATACAGGGATCAGAGAGTTAGAGGTTTTTAAATGCTTGAAAGAAGAAGAGTTTGAATTTATAACCCACCTTTCTCTCTTGTAAGGAGACACAAGGGGCTCACAAACTCCTTTCCCTTCCCCTCTCCACAACAGATGCCTTGTGAGGTAGGTGGGGCTGAGAGAGTTCTCAGAGAACTGTGAGTAGCCCAAGGTCACCCAGCAGGCTTCGTGTGGAGGAGCGAGTAAACAAATCTGGTTCTCCAGATTAGTCTGCCACTTATGTGGAGGAGAGGGGAATCAATTCCGGTTCTCCAGATTAGAGTCCCTCTGCTCTTAGCTACTACAGCACGCTGGATCTCCAGGAACTTTAGGGGGGAAAAAATCTCCTGGAGGCTTCAAATAAAGATTCTTTGGCTCAGGCTGACTTTGTCAGTGGGTAAAGAAAGGGAATGTATAAATTGGTTGTGTTACCGCACTGGATGCCTTGAGCAGCAGTGGCATAGGAGGTTAAGAGCTCATGTATCTAATCTGGAGGAACCGGGTTTGATTCTCCGCTCTGCCTCCTGAACTGTGGAGGCTTATCTGGGGAATTCAGATTAGCCTGTACACTCCCACACACGCCAGCTGGGTGACCTTGGGCTAGTCACAGCTTCTCGGAGCTCTCTCAGCCCCACCTACCTCACAGGGTGTTTGTTGTGAGGGGGGAAGGGCAAGGAGATTGTAAGCCTCTTTGAGTCTCCTGCAGGAGAGAAAGGGGGGATATAAATCCAAACTCCTCCTCCTCCTCCTCCTCCTCCTCTTCTTCTTCTTCTTCTTCTTCTTCTTCTTCTTCTTCTTCTTCTTCTTCTTCTTCTTCTTCTTCTTCTTCTTCTTCTTCTTCTTCTTCTTCTTCTTCTTCCCCCCCTGAATGCATAAATCCCTTGAAAAATTTCTAAAATGTTTTCAATTCCTCCCCCCACCCGCCCCAGCTTACAATGATGTATGTCTGCACTCACCCCCTCAAAACAATTCCTGGTTGCCATTATGTGATTTTTTGCGTCGCGTGTGTGTTTGTGTGTGTGTGTGTGGGGGGGGAGTTCTGTGTTGAATCATTGCTTCAGTGCTTCACAGCCTCCTGATTGATTCTCTACTCCTTGTATACTTGATGCTTTGAAGACTGTCCCCCCCCCCCCAAAAAAAAAAAGAACAAGCAGGGAAATGCTGCAAATAAACAAACGAGGAGGAACTGGGTGAGCTTAGAAAATGACTCTGAAAAAGAAGTTCCAGGAAGTACAGAAGCATAGAAAACATAGTCAATAGATCACACAGCAACTGACGATGTTTTGAAAACATTTCAACCAGAGTCATTTAAAAATAGGATCCATTTAAAACATTTGAGGCTGGAAATAAAATGTTTTGCAAACCAAAGAGGGTAGAAACAGTGTGGAACTCCATGGAGGAAACATTTTATTTCCTGTCTCTAAATGTTTTTAAAGGTGTGTAGAGAAAGGGCTTAAAACTCCTGGGAGCCAGAAGGAAGAACTCTTTTTTTTTTGGGGGGGGGGGTGTCTCTGACGGGAGACTAACTCTCAGCAGCAGTGGCGTAATGGCTAAGAGCAGGTGCATGCTGATCTGGAGGAACCAGGTTAGATTCCCAGCTCTGCCGCTTGAGTTGTGGAGGCTTATCTGGGGAATTCAGATTAGCCTTCGCACTCCCACCCATGCCAGCTGGGTGACCTTGGGCTAGTCACAGCTTCTCGGAGCTCTCTCAGCCCCACCCACCTCACAGGGTGTTTGTTGTGAGGGGGGGAGGGCAAGGAGATTGTCAGCCCCTATGAGTCTCCTACAGGAGAGGAAGTGGGGATATAAATCCAAACTCTTCTTACTCTTCTTCTTCTTCATCTGAGATTTGAAGGAAGACAGCCATATTGACCGTGTGCTGTCCCAGGGAGCTGCAGAAAACCTCCAGGTAATGGAAAACTCTGTAGAGATCTAAAACATCTCAAGCTCAAGAGACTTCTATATTCAAACATCTGATAGGGCATGTGTAGAAAGACAGAGGAATTGTTTTTCTCTCATTTCCTTTGATTCCCTTGCTCAGTCTGGCGCTGTGCTAAAAGTAGGCTTGTAAACATTTTTTTAAAATAAATACTTTTGGATGCTGGAAGCAGTTATCTTTACCACGTAGACCTCCACCCTTTTGGACACACTGTTGTAAAAAGGGGGTGCCAGGAGGGGGAAGGCATGCAGTTGGCAAGCAGCTATTCCTCCAGGGGCACACCAGGCAGTAAAGCGCCCCCCTGGTGCCCAGAAGTGGGGAAGTGGGAAACACTGAGGCAAGGATTCAAAGTTTGAAGGAAACCTGGGGGGCTGGTCCTCCTAGTGGGCAATTCCAACAATGGTCAGGTGGTGGCAGCAGTTACCCGTGCAAGAAAGAGACAAGTCCCTAGCCCCCTCAATAAATTGGTTTTAGTGCCATCGGGGTGGCACACCAAGCATTTATGTGTGTATTAACATGTTGGAAGTCTCTCTGAATCTGTGAGGGGAAGGATGACATAGAAATAAAATAATAATCTTGAATTACTATCCCATGAAAAATGTGAGTAGAAGAGGAAGAAGAAGAGTTTGGATGTATATCCCCCCTTTCTCTCCTGCAGGAGACTCAAAGGGGCTGACAATCTCCTTGCCCTTCCCCCCTCACAACAAACACCCTGTGAGGTAGGTGGGGCTGAGAGAGCTCCAAGAAGCTGTGACTAGCCCAAGGTCACCCAGCTGGCATGTGTGGGAGTGTACAGGCTAATCTGAATTCCCCAGATAAGCCTCCACAGCTCAGGTGGCAGAGCTGGGAATCAAACCCGGTTCCTCCAGATTAGATACACGAGCTCTTAACCTCCTACCCCACTACAATATAGTATTTATTGTATTGTCGAAGACTTTCACGCCGGAATCACTGGGGTGTTGTGTGGTTTCTGGGCTATATGGCCATGTTCTAGTAGCATTCTCTCCTGACGTTTCGCCTGCACCTGTGGCTGGCATCTTCAGAGGATCCGAAGTATGTATTGTTTTATCTCCATGTTACCCTACCCTTTCTGCTAGGGCCGTGGTGGCGAACCTTTGGCATTCCAGATGTTATGGACTACAATTCTCATCAGCCTCTGCCAGCATGGCCAATTGTAGGGGCTGATGGGAATTGTAGTCCATAACATCTGGAGTGCCAAAGGTTCACCACCACTGTGCTAGGGTAACTAGCTTTATGCAACTAGCTAGCTTTTATGCAATTCACTACTATCTGAGTCTTTATTGGTATCTGCTAAGCTCTGCTAATAACGTTTATCCATCAACACAAGTCCTGCTGTGAAGCTGCCTGTGTCACATCTGTTGCTTCCACACTGTGTGTATCAGAAAGCATTTACTGTGATGCATCACTGTCAGACACATGCACTTTGTAAGACTACATGACAGCAAAAAAACCCCCCAAGTCTGCTGGCATTTCATGCTCTATGTTACAGAAATGTCTGAAATGCTGGTGATGATGAAAGGTAGTGGCGACAGAAACGGAGACTTTTTTTTATAGTTGGCACAAGTCTGCAGTGCTTTTCTTTAAAAATGAAATCCCGTGCTTCCCGGCAAAGACAATTTAATTTGATTTTACATAGGAAAGTTGATCTAATGCATGTAGTACATTGGCCAGGTTGTGTCCCGTATAGGGAAAGACATGGATAAACGGCAATCACTTCACTTTATGTTTGTATGAAAATGTTTGGATAATACACTCAAAGCAAATGGTAGATATTCGTTGATTGGTTTGAGTGAACTGGTCAGATTACACCATAAGTTCGATGTGTGACCTCAGGTGTCTGTCCCAGTATTTCGAAATTCCATTATTGCATCTTAAGATGCTCTACTCATTTTCCACACACTGCATCAAATGTGTTTGTGTCACATTCACCCCCCATCCCTTGCCCTGAAAACACATGAAGCACAATGGAAGTAGCAGGGTATGTTCAGTAATAATTCTCAGGCTATGAGCCATACAAACCGTGCATTAAGTCATTAAATGCCGGCCGTAAATGCGTCGTGGAGTAAATTAAATGCGTAAATTAAATTAAATTAAATTAAATCGTCGCCGCCGTCTTCTTCTTCTTCTTCGTCGCCGGCCGCCGTCACAAGTTGTCGTCACTGCCGCTGCTGCTCGCCGTTCTGCCGCCGCCAGCCGCCTGGTCTTCTTCTTCTTCTTCTTCTTCTTCTTCTTCTTCTTCTGAACAGCAGTGGCATAGTGATCAAGAGCAGGTGTACTCTAATCTGGAGGAACCGGGTATGATTCCCCACTCTGCTGCTTGAGCTGTGGAGGCTTATCTGGGGAATTCAGATTAGCCTGTGCACTCCCACACACACCAGCTGGGTGACCTTGGGTGAGTCACAGCTTCTCGGAGCTCTCTCAGCCCCACCTGCCTCACAGGGTGTTTGCTGTGAGGGGGGAAGGGCAAGGAGGTTGTAAGCCCCTTTGAGTCTCTTATAGGAGAGAAAGGGGGGATATAAATCCAACTCTTCGTTTTCTCCTTCTTCTCCTTCCTACTTTTACAAGCGATGTCACTCATTTCTAAATTCACAAATTGCATGAGAAGCAATAGAGGCAAGGAGGGAATTTGGGGGGAAATGCTTTAAGTGAGCAAACCCACAAGGTAATTATCCTTATACATACATTAATAAATCCATTATAGTACAGTTGCATTCCACTGAACTTGGCTACCATTAGATATGGAGCACTTTTTTTTTTGCTTGCTATGCTTTTAAAAAAAATCAGAGGTAGTTAATTTATTTTGAAAACAGCAGTAAAACATAAGGTGTTGCTGGCCCAAACTAGGCGTATTGCATTCCAGCTGTGTTGTTTTACATGGCAACTCAGTGGCATTTAATGACTTCTACTCCAGTATTCTATTATTTCCCAAACTTAAAAGCAGAGCTGTTATCCAAGAGTACATTCATTTCTGCGTTCCTGGAGGACAACTGCACTTCTATGTCCCGAGTTGAGTCAAGAGAGCCAGGTTTGTGCCATAGCAGTGGGTACAACTCACATTGCAACCCTAAGAAGAGTTTATATCAGGGGTGTCAAACATGCAGCCAGGGGGCTGGATCTGGCACCTTGAGGGGGATTATCAGGCACGTGAGCCAGCTGAGGTAAACCCCCAGAGGTGGGATCCAGCAGGTTCTCACAGGTTCCCGAGAGTAGGTTACTAATTATTTGCGTGTGCCGAGAGGGGGTTACTAATTGGTGATTTTGCCATGTGATTTTTGCCTTAGTTACGCCCCTCCTCTCAGCGGTAGCGCGCAGAACTTGAAGCAGTCTAGCAGGAGGTGCACCGGCGTGTGTGGCAGCCTGCGCCTGCGTGCATTCGGCCTCCCGCTCATGACCGCAGCGCAGGCAGCTGCTGCCCTTATGCCACAGCCCTGCCCAGGAATGCCCCGCCCCCAGAATTCCCGGCCACGCCCCCGTTGTGCCCCGCCCAGGCCCATTGGTGCTACGCCACAGTTTGAATCCCACCACCACAGTTTGAATCCCACTAAAATTTTTGGATCCCACCACTGTAACCCCCCCCCCCCATTTCTCATGATCTGGCCTGGTGAGTCCAGTGGACAAGGGGGAGGGGCAAGATAAAAAATGAGGGGGTTGCCTTAGCTGGCTTGCGGGCCTGAGAGGCCCTCTCAAAGTAGCCACTCCAACCCACTGTGGGCTCACCAGTTCAGGCACCCCTCAGTGACATTCTGGGGCCAGCCGAGGCAGACCCCCCAAGCACAGCCTGACCAAGTCACATTTATGTCGTATCCGGCCCATGTAGCACATGAGTTCGACCCCAGGGAATTATACCTTTCTAAGCCCATTGACTTCAGTGGAGCTTAAGGGACAGTGTTTAGGACTGCACTGTCAATGAATGGCCATTCTCAGCAGAGCCTGAGGCAATATTTGAGCAAAGGTGCATGTCATTTTCGCGACTTCTCGCGTGGTTTGACAGGACTATAGAGAAAGCAAACTTGTGCTGTTAGACTAGCCATTAATTCTGGTGCAGCTGTAACCTCAGCTTGTGGGTTCTGTGGGGCAGAACTTGAAAATGAGTTTGCAACAACAATTTTTTTAAAAAAACAAAATGGTTTACTTTCTTAACATATAACATATAACATCAACATTTAACATCACACTTCAAGGTCCTGTTCAGTTTGCATTTTCAAGTCCTTATATTTACAGTCTACTGATACTGCCAAGTCCAATTCTTCTTTGCAAGTGGGTTGGCTCCTGAAGACTCCAAGGGCTTGATGAACAGGATTCAACATGATGAAAGTTTCCAGGAGAACTCTCACCCATTACAAACATAAAAAACCCTGAGACAATAAACTCAAACATTTACAACATAGCAAAAATAAACAACTACCTTCCCAGTAGTTCCCAACAATATTGCAGTTACCTTAACAAGGTGTTAAGGGCTTATACAACCAAGGTCCGAGTCTCGTAGCCTTGTCTCCTCCAACTACATGAGCTCTGCAGCCTCTTGCTGCTTTGAGTCTCCACCCCTTTCTGGGTCAACCCATTCTGAGCATGGGGGTTACACAGCCTTAGGCATGTTAGGGTTAATTCAATGGACCAAATAGCAGGGCCTAACTATACATTATATTCCCTGGGTTTTCCCAGAGTTTTCATTTTGTATATGTGCAAGCAGTTTCTCATTGAGTACTCAATTCCCAGGGCGCTCAGGACGTAATTCAGATCATGATCATGGTACTTGAGGAGAAGAGGGCTTTCCCCTCCTGTTCTTTCCAGCCTCAAATGACTGGTAGGGGGTCACCGCTTTGTATTAGGATACCACATGTACTGATGGGATACACAGAGGTTTCCCACAGAGCAAATAATATTTCCCTGGGGCCATTTCAGCTGGGAAAATGGGGTGGTGGAATAGGCAGAAGCACTCACTTCCCATGCTCTGCAGTTAGGGGTCATACGTCCCTGGGTGGCCACCATTTGGTCGCATGGGGAGCAGAAAATTGCCTCCCACGCTAACCTGGGCTGTGCCTGCCACCTGCCAGGTGGCTTGGCTTTCCTTGCACAGTGGCAAGGCAGCAGGCTTGCTGCGGGTGGGCCGGGCTCTCACTGCTGGCACTCGCAACCTAAGAACATAAGAACATAAGAACAAGCCAGCTGGATCAGACCAGAATCCATCTAGTCCAGCTCTCTGCTACTCGCAGTGGCCCACCAGGTGCCATTGGGAGCTCACATGCAGGATGTGAAAGCAATGGCCTTCTATGGCTGTTGCTCCCGAGCACCTGGACTGTTAAGGCATTTGCAGTCTCAGATCAAAGAGGATCAAGATTGGTAGCCATAGATCAACTTCTCCATAAATCTGTCCAAGCCCCTTTTAAAGCTATCCAGGTTAGTGGCCATCACCACCTCCTGTGGCAGCATATTCCATACACCAATCACACGTTGCGTGAAGAAGTGTTTCCTTTTATTAGTCCTAATTCTTCCCCCCAGCATTTTCAATGTCTGCCCCCTGGTTCTAGTATTGTGAGAAAGAGAGAAAAATGTCTCTCTGTCAACATTTTCTACCCCATGTATAATTTTATAGACTTCAATCATATCCCCCCTCAGACGTCTCCTCTCCAAATTAAAGAGTCCCAAACGCTGCAGCCTCTCCTCATAAGGAAGGTGCTCCAGTCTCTCAATCATCCTCGTTACCCTTCTCTGCACTTTTTCTATCTCTTCGATATCCTTTTTGAGATGTGGCGACCAGAACTGGACCTGACGAGAATTACTCAAGTCGCGGTCGCATCCACCTGTTTCTTTATACCAAAGGGGGCATGACAATCTTTGCAGTTTTATTCTCAATTCCTTTCCTAATTATCCCCAGCATACAGTTTGCCTATTCCTCTTTGTCTCTTGCTATGTGTGTGGGGCGGGGGTGTGTGTGTGTGATTTTCCACCTAAATCCTTCCGCAGACTCCCGTTCAGTACTGCTGACTGCAATGCGCAAGGCTTTTGAGGGGACATTTTACTGCGAGTTCCTCACATTCCAACTGCCTCCCTGGTGACTGAGGAGTGAGCTGGACCAGTGGGCCAGCACAGTTTGCCATCTGCTGCCTCGCCAGCTCAGCTCGAGCCTGTCCACACCCTTGTCTGCCCTCTCCCAGACCCAGGCCAGCGTGGCCGTACTTGGTTGCTGTTCACTGCATTACCAGCCCTGCCCAAGCCTTCCCACCCCTTTGCCCCCATCTCCCAGACCTTAAAGAGTAACTCGAGCCAGCGGAACAGTGCCGGGTTGCCACCCACTGCTCCCCATTCCATCTACTCCCTGCCCCAAGCCTTCCCATTCAAATCTTCCCCCACCCCATGCCTCCCCATTCCACCCTCCCCCTCCAACAGCAATCTGGACCCAGTGAGGCAGTAGTGGCTTGCTGCCTGCTGCCCTCCCAATCCAGCCCAAGCCTCCCCACTCCTGTGCCTGCCCTCTCCCACCCCCAAATACCCTCCTAGTCCCCCGCAGTGGCGTAGTGGTTAAGAGTAGGTGTACTCTAATCTTGAGGAACTGGGTTTGATTCCCCGCTCTGCCACCTAAGCTGTGGAGGCTTATCTGGGGAATTCAGATTAGCCTGTACACTCCCACACACGCCAGCTGGGTGACCTTGGGCTAGTCACAGCTTCTCAGAGCTCTCTCAGCCCCACCTACCTCACAGGGTGTTTGTTGTGAGGGGGGAAGAGCAAGGAGATTATAAGCCCCTTTGAGTCTCCTTACAGGAGAGAAAGGGGGGATATAAATCCAAACTCTTCTTCTTCTCTTCTTCTGTCCACCCCAAACAGCAATCCAATGGCTGTGTCCTGGCATCATCAGCAGGTAGGAAGTGAGCCAATAGGGTTGGGAGGGGGGCAGTGGTGGGATCCAAAAATTTTAGTAACAGGTTCCCTCGCCAGCCCCCCCTCAGCAAAGGGGGCAGAGGCGTACCTAGGCAAACCTGAGCCCTGGGCAAAACCTGAGTTGGATGCCCCCCCATGGGCAGCCACCCCACCACAACCCCCAATTTTTTTTTTGCACCAGGTCATTTCTAAATCATCATCACATTATAGAAAATGCCCCAACTCACAAATCTGAACACAGCAATGGTGAAACACACAAGTTCTTTGATAGAGACTGGTGAGATAAAAGATACGAAAGGCTAAGAATCAATGAATTGCAGTACCTGAAAGGGATTAACCAGGGAGTTACATTATTTGTCACAATTGCTATATGGAACCTTCACGTTAAAAGGCAGTATGCCTCTCGGGGAGGCGAGGGTGTGGAGATGGAAAAGCGGACCCAATTAGTAACCCCCTCTCGGCACACACAAATAATTAGTCACCCACTCTCAGGAACTGGTGAGAACCTGTGGGATCCCACCTCTGGAGGGGGCAGGTTAAGAAGCAGTAAAGTCTATTGTGGGGGAACATGCTTGCTTACCCCATCTTTCTAGAGCCCATTGCATTTCCCCCCACAACGGACTTTACTGCTAGTATGTACAGAACAGGGGTCTGCAACCTGCGGCTCTCCAGATGTTCATGAACTACAATTCCCATCAGCCCCTGCCAGCATGGCCAATATAGAACATCTGGAGAGCCACAGGTTGCAGACCCCTGGTACAGAATATACAGGGGTATCTTTTTTTAACCTTTGCACCCCTTTAAAAAAATTAGGTCTGGCCCTGCCATAGCAGAAATATTATTTTTCCAATTTTTCACTTCTCTCTCACACCTTTAATCGAAATGGTTTTCAGGACCCATGCTGACAGTTCTTGCAGTGTGTGCCCCACAATGTTTCATTTAGCCTCTAGCGAGTGTCAGACGGGTCCTGTACTGCAATGCCTCCTTCCCGAAAGGTTAATGGTAGATTTAAAAATAGTTCCTTCGTCTGCAACGCAGAAGGCAGGAATCAAGGAGACTCCAGCAGCTGCGGCATTGTTTGATTGCAAAACTGCAGAGGAATATACTGGGGGGCGGGTGGGGGGAGTTTAATTGTGTCAAGCTCACTTATGAGTGATGGCGGCACATTGTGTCACCTTGAATTTCATTGCTTCTTGCCATCAGAAGGGGAGAAAATGATGCCTGGGTATTCTTCTGCCTCATTCACCTCCTTTCACTGCTCTCTCCTCTTCAGTTTACTTGCTGCCATATTAGTTTTAGGGACAAAAACAGGGCCATGATTGAGTTGAGCTGAAATCTGAACTAAATATCTCGACAGTGCCCTTCTGTTCTCTGTGTAGGAAAAACAAGTCAGTCTCCATACGAGAGAATCAATGGACACAAAATTTATATCAGACATGGCAGCATTCATCATTAATCACTGGGGGAATATTTCCATTTCCCCAGAAAACTCTGGCCGATTACCCACTATGGGCTGTTTCCTGCCCTTGCCCCACTCTGGCGTGAAAAGTTGCACCAGAACTGTTCTCACTTTCTCAGTAGAAAGCAAGAAACATGCGTGGGGGCAAGAGGAAGTGAATCAGGACAAGAAATCTCACCCTGATACATTTCATCTCTTGGTGCACTGCAGAGGTGGGATCCAGCAGGTTCTCGCAGGTTCCCGAGAGTAGGTTACTAATTATTTGTGTGTGCCGAGAGGGGGTTACTAATTGGTGATTTTGCCACGTGATTTTTGCCTTAGTTACGCCCCTCCTCTCAGCAGTAGCACGCAGAACTTGAAGCAGTCTAGCAGGAGGTGCACCGGCGTGCATGGCAGCCTGCGCCTGCGTGCATTTGTTTCCCGCCCAAGGACCGGCGCAGCAGCTGTATCCTTGCCACAGCCCTGCCCAGGAATGCCCCGCCCCAGAATGCCTGGCCACATCTCCGTTGTGCCCCGCCCAGCCCCATTGGTGCTACGCCACAGTTTGAATCCCACCACCATGGGAACCTGTTACTAAAATTTTTGGATCCCACCACTGGTGCACTGCAAAGAGGAAGCCTATCCGGACAAGATTTTGAGCCCCAACGTGCTTCCAGTCCCACCGTGCATCAGAGTGCCAGTGGGTAGTCAGCCTCTGTTACTGATCTCAAAATCACCACTCTTCAGCCACAATAAAAGAAAATAAAACTTCAAAGAGCTACTGGTACCACGGGCCCCAAATTCCTCCTCCCATACAAGTGTTCAGCTTTGCAAAATTAGATTGTATTATCCCCAATTACTGCTTTTCTGAGCGGTCTCTGTGATAGTTACTTAATTTTTCTAATTTTCCTACACTTCCTGTAATACTTTGCCCTTTGACATTGCTCTTACATTTTCCCTTCATAACCTTGTCTGCGTATGTGTGCATGTGTGGTTTCATTTCATCATTCCCCCAAGCACTCAGAGTGGCATGTGTCATACTCCTGTTCTCCATTTTATTCACACAACAATGGTGGGAGATAGGCTAGACCTAGACTGAACCAGGATGGCAGGTCTAAGGTCATCCAGTGAACTTTGTAACAGTCTTCTCCTCCAGTTTTCTAATTTCTACACAGTGCCCCCACCCCCATATTTGTCAGTGCTCCCACAGTCAGCACTTACCCCATTTCAAAGGCGTTTTGGATCCCATCATTTCTGTCGATGATTGACAGCCCGTCATTTTTTAAAAAACTTTTTATGGATAAATCAACATAAATCAGACATACATTATTTGAGTACTTTTAAAATATTACAAATGTCTTTCAATTAAATCATATCTACTTCCCTATCTTATTTCTAATTCCTTTAGTATGATTTAACGTTTTAGTATGATTGCACTGTGAGGGAAGCCGTCCTGGAAATGTTTCAGCGAGAAACATCACTGTAAAAGTGTGTTCAGAAACAATGGAGAACAAGGTGGCTGGAAACATTTCTACAACCAAATATGTGTGTGTGTGTGTGCCGGGGTGGGGGGTGGGGGTAGCATGGAACACCATGGAGGAAATGTTTCATTTGTGCATTAGGAATGACATAATTCACTTATGCAGAAAAGAAGTCTGAAAGAACTTATCTGCTTACATGCATGCTACATAAATCTAGGCTTGTCTTTGTAAAGTGCCACAAGACTCCTGTTTATTTTTTTCTGGTGGACATAAACACGGCTACACCATGGAAGTGATATCTCTGGGCAGTGTGGTTTTTATGTTGTGATACTCTTTAATCTGACTTTACCTTTAGTAGGCCTTTATATTATTACGCATTTCCCCTCTCCATGAGTAATTAAAGGTGCTAATTTAGCTTCATAGCTTCTCTTTGGAAGAGAGAAAGCATTGCAAGGATATGGTGTTGTAGTGGGGTACCCACAAATATAAGAACATAAGAAAGAGCCTGCTGGATCAGACCAGAGTCCATCTAGTCCAGCACTCTGCTACTCGCAGTGGCCCACCAGGTGTCAGGACAATGCCTGTCAGTACCTTGATGTCTTGCTGTGTGTGATTTGCAAATGATTCCCTGTTTCCCTCTTCCTTTCCTAGCAATCTCCTGGTACCAGCCCATCTTCAAAAAGGTGTGAAAGGTTCCCAGGTTCTTTGAAGCTTTGTAGTGTCTTTGTAGTAGAAACTGTAGTGGACATTTGGTGTGGGGCGAAACGGGGTGGGTGGGATTAAAGGATATAGGTCCTGGATCTGAGCTCTGTAGCTCAGATCCTGCTTTCCTTTGTTACTCTTCGTATCACCTGGAATAAACTGCTTTTGGACTTTCCTACGGTCTCTGTTATTTCCACGTTTGAGAGTCTGACACCAGGTGCCTTTGGGAGCTCACATGCAGGATGTGAAAGCAATGGCCTTCTGGGTCCCACATAGAATTAGATCTAGGATCACCTCTCCCCTGGTTGGTTCCACAACCATCTGCTCTAATCCACAGTCATTTAGCATATCCAGGAATGCTCTCTCCTTACTATGACCTGAACATGCATTTTTCCAGTTTATGTGGGGATAGTTGAAATCACTCATTACCATTACATTTTTGCTTTTGTTGGCCTCTCTAATTTCGTTTTCCATCTCAGAATCCTCTTGTGCGCTTTGGTCAGGGGGACGATAATATATTCCTAATATTAGACTATCCTTCACACCTGGTATTGATATCCACAGTGCTTCTGTAGGGGAATTAGCTCCCCTTACATTGTCTATTTAACATGATATGCTCTCTTTGGTGTAGAGGGCAACACCACCCCCGATATGCCATGTCCTATCCTTCCTGTAGAGCCTGTAACCTGGGATAACAGCATCCTACTGGTTCTCCTCATTCCACCATGTCTCTGTGATGCCCGCTATATCAATGTCCTCCTTCAAAACTCTGTATCCCAGCTCCCCCATTTTAGATCAAAGGCTTCTACTATTAGCATAGAGACACCTGCATACCCTGTCTCTGACCCTCACCTGGGATTTATGTGCTTTGCCCTCTAGCCCTTTGTAGACACTATCACTTATCACATGCACATTGCTATGTTCCACGCTTGTATGTGGTTGATTTAGAAAGACCTCCCTCTCTGTCTGCATCCCCATAGATACTGTATTCTGAACCGAAGTCACCTCAGCTCCTGTTGGCTTTCCCCCAGGGATCAGTTTAAAAGCTGTTCTGCCACCATTTTAAGATTTGTGTGTGAATGCCTAGAAGTGATACCATGTTGCTGGCAGATAAGATGAAACTCTTGGATTCAGGCAAAGCTCTGTGGTGTTATGGAGTTTTGCCCAAAACCTACAGTATTGCCTTGATGTCATGCCAGTGACATCACTCCTAGTACTGGTCAGAAATGATGTCATACTTCCAGCAAAACACCATTTGCCCCATTCCTGTGCCACCTCCCTCCTTCTGATGGCTGATAACCCTATTTTATCTGTCCCCCCCTCCCCGCAGACCATCTTCTGCTTTCCTTCCTTGCACCTCCCTGGAAATCTCTAACTATCCTTTATCTCAGATAAAGATGTTAGTATGTTCAATTTCTGTTCAGCCATTGAGAAAATTGTATGCTTCCACATTAGAATATAGCCCCAAATGAATAGGAGAATTATCATTAATTTTTGCACACTGACGTTGTTAAAACCATTATTTTGTGCATTATTGAACAGGGTACTTCGGTGCGCAAGCATTTATAGTGCATTGAATAATTATCACTAAAACTTGCGTTTGGCAAACTGGTATGCACTAGGACCGAGGTGGAGCAGTCTGCAACAAAGAAGGTGTCAGCTCCCCAGATCAGACAACAAACAACTCCATAGATTCAAGGATTTTATTGATAGACTTCAGAGAACAAAGGAAGACAATTATGGCAAAAAGGTGCCAAGCAGTTGATAATATAGTTGGTACATCCCACCCACCCCCCCCCATGGGAACAGAGAAACACAGAAAGGCTTGGACTGGAGGCCCATCCCAGCAGTAGACTCTCAAGGCCAAACCAAAGATAGCTAAGTGTAAGGGTCTGTTACTCCAGTGATCAACAAGACTCAGGAAGATTTCAAGAGCTTTATTGGAACTGTTCAGGTTCAGGTAGCCGAAACTGAGGGGTTTGACTTCCTGACCCCTGGTATATGCTTTACAGTTTAGTTCAACCCCTGGCATCCCCCCACCCTCGCATTCCCATAATATCAGCATGTGGAAAGACAGTGGGAACAACAGTAATGTTTGGGCAGGCAGTTCACTCCTTCCAGAAGGCAGATAAGAGTGAGTGGCTAAGCTCTCTTGGGCCCTTTCCCCACTTACCTTAAGCCCCGCGCTACTCTCCTAAAGTAGCGTAGGGTCCAGCTGCACTCCCCACTTCAGGGGCGATGAGAACGCAGCCGCCCCAATGCTGCCTCTTCATTGCCCTTCCCTCGGCTGTAATTCCTCCTGGCGGCTTTTCTAAGTAATGGCTTTTTGATGATTCCCTACGGAAAGTAGCGGGGTCGTGAAAGCTCAGGAGTGCTGGCGCCAGGAATTGCGCGTGCTGGGAATTGCGCACAGCAACCCTCCGACAAGGGTAAGTGGGGAAAGGGCCTTGAACTACTAGTTACTTTGAAAGCAGGGAGAGGCCTCCATAGCATTGAGCAATGATAATGGCTGGGCCATTGCAGCTGAGGTGTGGATGTGCAAACCGCCAGGCCTGGAATGGCGCAGGCCTGACACGAAGCACCTGCTAAAGCAAAAGTAACTTTCCACACGAAGCCCTGCTCTGAAAAGCAGACTTGACAGAAGGTCTGGCAGGTTGAGTTCTGTGATGGAGGAATATGCAACCCTACTAACATTTTTGTCTGAGACAGAGGGTGTTTCCGCACTACAAAAGGGAGTGAAGGTGCGGCTTCGGTTCCTTCAATAGAGAGGCCGTTTACAATGTTCCGCGACAGCAACTTCCTTAGCCCCTGGAACCGAAAGCTTAAGTGGGCGAAGATTTGCCTGTTTCGGCTTCCTCTGCCATCGTGATTTGGCTTTGTGCTGCTTACGGAGGGAAATGGGAACGCTTCTTTGGTTTTACAGTTTCCGTGACGTCATGCAGACTTCGCGAAAGCATTTAGGCGTGACACGCTTGAACTACTTCCGAGAGCGAAGTCAGAGCTCTCTGGCTTTACGGCGCCCAAAATTTTTTCCAGTCAGTGATTTCTCCGCCTCGTCACTTCTGAAACGATCCACCGATATCGGTAGCCCGGAAACGTGGAGGAAATCTGTATAAAAAAAAAGCCGCCATACTCTACCCGTCCACTTTACTCTCCCGTTCTGCGATGCATCACCCGGTGAACGGCTGACCCTGATTGGCTTGAATGGATGCGGTGTCGCTTTCGATCAAGGCCCGTGCGACTTCGAAGCTTCTCGACGATATCAACCTTGTTCCACCAGCGAAGTCAAAAGAGAAAGTTCATAACTGCGACAGGGGATAAGTCATGATTCGAAAGCGAAAGCGAGGAACAGAGACAGAGACAGCGCCGAGCTTCCGGTTATTGTAGATGCGGATACACCTGAGTTGAACTCTGAGTAAGAAACCCCGGTACAACACAGTAAGTGCGGAAGGTCCCAGAGTGTAGGTAAGCTATGACTGAGTTGGGTGCTGTGTGGTTTCCGGGCTGTATGGCCGTGTTATAGCAGCATTCTCTCCTGACGTTTCGCCTGCATCTGTGGCTGGCATCTTCAGAGGATCCTCTGGATCCTCTGAAGATGCCAGCCACAGATTCAGGTGAAACGTCAGGAGAGAATGCTGCTGGAACACGGCCATACAGCCCGGAAACCACACAGCACCCAAGTGATTCCGGCCGTGAAAGCCTTCGACAATACATTATGACTGAGTTGTGTGGTGCTGGCAGCTGGACCAAATTACATGGTGTGGGACTTGCATTTTACTCTGTATTTCCTCTTTCCGCCCTCCTGAGAAGCCCCCTTTCCTGTTTTCTTCTATCCTTCCTATCCATTAATCAACCAACCAAGTATTTGTCCCCACCTCTTTGGCTATATTTATTATTTACTTCATTTATAACCTACCTTTCTCCCCAATATAATAGAAGAAGAAGAGAAGAAGAGTTTGGATTTATATCCCCCCTTTCTCTCCTGCAGGAGACTCAAAGGGGCTTACAATCTCATTGCCCTTTCCCCCCTCTCAACAAACACCCTGTGAGGTGGGTGGGGCTGAGAGAGCTCGGAAGAGCTGTGACTAGCCCACCCAGCTGGCGTGTGTGGGAGTGTACAGGCTAATCTGAATTCCCCAGATAAGCCTCCACAGCTCAGGCGGCAGAGCTGGGAATCAAACCCGGTTCCTCCAGATTAGATACACGAGCTCTTAACCTCCTACGCCACTGCTGCTCCTCAGTTTAGACCCAGTGTATTTCCACATGTGTTATTTGCCCCGGGTTCAATGCTGTTGAGAGGCAGAATTAATTTCTGCATTGTGGTGCATTTGTGTACCTCATTGGGTTTCCCCAGCTTTTCTCTATTTTCCCCCAAACCTCCTTTGATGCAAAGTTCTGGAAAAGATTGCAGCAAAACCTCAATGGTTGCCATGTGGGTATGATATTTCAAAATTTGACAGTCGCTTCCACACATTTTCTCTGCACCCATTGGCTATTTCTTTCCCCTGCAACACGGGTTTTTTTTGTTTTAAATTGCTATAATGCTAGTTCAGTAGTCAGTTGCCAATTTGTGTCTCAAGTTATCTGAGTTTCCAACTTTCATTAAGAAGACTCTAGCCCCGTGGTGGCGAACCTTTGACACTCCAGATGGACTACAATTCCCATCAGCCCCAATTGACCATGCTGGAAGGGGCTGATGGGAATTGTAGTCCATAACATCTGGAGTGCCAAAGGTTCGCCACCACAGGACTAGGGCAAGGAAACTACAGAGAAACTTGCCATGTGGAAACCTCATTTTTCTTCTGCAGCTGCAGCAACAACAAAGAAACTACAAAAGCATGTCCCATGTGGAAAACACCCCGTTCCTGGTAAAGAGACAATAACTTCACGACACAGTTTTAAAACATTGTATGTCGCTTTACATAAAAGGAAAAAAAGTGGTCTAATCTGATCAGATCGACGGACACATTTTCAATTATCTGACGTTGCCAGAAAAAATAGTTAGATCTGCCTTATTTGGTTTGGCTATGAAAGTTGGGGGAAATTCCATTTGAATTCGTTATTCTTCTGAGTTTAACAAACAGGGCATGTCTGGATCAGATTTTGATTAGTTAATTTCCAAGTGAACATTCCTGACCTTTTCCAAGTTTGACTGCATGCCTACAGTGTTTCCATGAAGTATACGATATTGGTTAATTTAGTCCCAATAACTTCAAATAAGTTTAAAATCCATGAATGGAAGCTGACGTGGAACACTAGAACATAAGAACATAAGAAAGAGCCTGCTGGATCAGACCAGAATTCATCTAATCCAGCACTCTGCTACTCGCAGTGGCCCACCAGGTGCCTTTGGGAGCTCACGTGCAGGGGGTGAAAGCAATGGCCTTCTGCTGCTGCTGCTCCCGAGCACCTGATCTGCTAAGGCATTTGCAATATCAGATCAAGGAGGATCAAGATTGGTAACCATAGATCAACTTCTCTATAAATCTGTCCAAGCCCCATTTAAAGCTATCCAGGTTAGTGGCAGCATATTCCTCCTGTGGCAGCATATTCCAAACACCAATCACACGTTGTGTGAAGAAGTGTTTCCTTTTATTAGTCCTAGTTGTTCCCCCCAGCATTTTCAATGTATGCCCCCTGGTATTAGTATTGTGAGAAAGAGAGAAAAATTTCTCTCTGTCAACATTTTCTAGTGGCAGACTTCCCCATGACCCCTGGTCAGATAGAAGAAGAAGAAGAGTTTGGATTTATATCCCCCCTTTCTCTCCTGCAGGAGACTCAAAGGGGCTTACAATCTCCTTGACCTTCCCCCCTCACAACAAACACCCTGTGAGGTGGGTGGGGCTGAGAGAGCTCTGAAAAGCTGTGACTAGCCCAAGGTCACTCAGCTGGCGTGTGTGGGAGTGTACAGGCTAATCTGAATTCCTCAGCTAAGCCTCCACAACTCAAGCGGCAGAACTGGGAATCAAACACGGTTCCTCCAGATCAGAGTGCACCTGCTCTTAGCCACTGCTCTTAGCCACTATGCCACTGCTTTACACATTCTGGCTGAGGACATACAGTCAATCCATACGAGGAGTTCTGGATTGGGACCCACTGCCCTGATCGTGCTTGACCTTCCATATAGTGGCTGTTTCCATGCAAGTCACCCAAAACTTTTCTAAACCAGTTTAGATTTCCCACCTCAAACAACACAATTTTTGTTAACAAACACCCTCCCCCCCTGAAATGATTCCTGGCTACCATTTTCTGTTTTCCCCTGGTTTTTCCCAGTGCTTCACAGCCTCATGCCACAAATCTTCTGTAGTTGATGCTATGAAGATTAAACCCTCCTAAATGTAAAAAAATGCTCTCAACTGCTCCAAAAACAAGGCGAGGGGCTTCTGCAGGAAATGAGTGAACTCACAAAATAGTGTCTTAAAGGGACAGCACAGGCAAATGAAACCTTTTAAAAATGTTTCAACTAAAAGAATCATGAGGAAAGAGGATGCATTTGAAACTTTTTGAGGCTGCAAATAAAAAAGTTCTGTGGAAAAACAATGCAGAACTCCTGATTTCCTGCCCCAAAACGTTTTGCAATGTCTGTGCAGAAAGGGCCAGGGACTTTAACAGCTGTTTGCAAAATGCTTGCACATTATATAGCTATAGCAGTGGTAATATAGTAAGAGGAGCTGCGTGGCATAGTGGTTAAGTGCTTGCACTGCCACTCACACGGTCAGGAGTTTGAGCCCCCTGTGGGTCAGGATATCCCTGGCAGCTGGCTCATGGTCAACTCAGCCATCCATCCATTTCCTTGAATTACATTAAAATGAGTACCCTAGTCTCATAGCTGGGGGAGTAAAGAATAGCCAGGGAAAGCTAATGGCAAACTACTCCCACAAAAAGCGGCTCGCTTCATGAAATCACTGCTTCGCAGCGGTGGAATTTTAAATTCGGACACAACGGAAGGGGAAACTTTACCTTTACTTTAATATAGTAAGATAGCTATAGTAAGATAGCTATATAGCTACATTATAAAGCTATAGCAGTGGAATTTAAAGTGGAACTATCACATTGCCATAACTCCGTGGTGGCGAACCTTTGGCACTCCAGATGTTATGGACTACAATTCCCATCAGCCCCTGCCAGCACGGTCAATTGGCCATGCTGGCAGGGGCTGATGGGAATTGTAGTCCATAACATCTGGAGTGCCAAAGGTTCGCCACCACTGCCATAACTAAATAGACCGTGCTGAATTCTGTTGTCTTGACAAAGGATTTGACGCCGACCGTGTGTTTTGGTGACAAGGTTCGTTGAAATGATATAAGCCAAGTTCAGTTATGAAATAAGCCAAGTTCAGAAATGATATAAGCCAAGTTCCTTGGTCTCTCAAAAAACATTTCTCCACCTTCTTTTGGACATGGTGGCATTGAGCCCAGCCTTAGTCTGTGGAAGTTGCTGGGACATTTGTTGCCAGTAGCCTAAGAAAGACCCAATTCAATAGACTCCATCGAATGCGACAAGCTTAAATACATGTTACAAATTCAGTAAAGGGAGCTCTGGAGTTTCATTAGAGGTGAAAATGAGTTGTCCTTGGGATTTTGACAGTGACTTCATTGGAGGTAATAATATCCCCAGAGATACTCTGATGGGTGCAATGGATTCAGGTAGAAAAAAATAAATGTAAATCCTGTCCAATCTGCATCCTAGGCAGCTGAGTTTATTGTATAGGTGAGTGGTGGCAAACCTTTGGCACGCGTGCCAGAGGTGGCATTCAGAGTCCTCTCTGTGGGTACATGAGCACAGAGCTCGTCATGGGGGGGGGGCATAAAATCGCCCCTCCACACACACACACATCTAGGCTGGTCTGGGCCACTGGGTACTATGTGCGTGCACCGCTGCGAGCAGGGAGGACTCGGCTGATGGGCCTGGTGCCTGTGCTCCGAGTGGCTGCTGTCCAAGGGGGGGCAGAGACAGAGGAGGTGGAGATGCTAGAGAGGTGCAGAGCTGCGTGCGTGGGACTTGCTGGAGGCTACAACAGGCTGGCCCCTGCTTGAGGGGGTGGGGTGGAGGCAGAGGGGTGGGGCGGAGGTGCTGGAGCAGTGCAGGGCAGAGCGACAGGTGCACACAGGACCTGCTGGAGGCTAGAGCAGACTTGCTGCTGCTGCTTGAACAAACAAAATGTGTGCCTTTCCAAACCCCGGGGAAACACTCAGACCCAAGTTTTTTGCCAATCGCCTGGGCAGTTCAAGCCTAGGGAGGAGGAACCGAGATGCATTTAGGAATTTTTTTTAAAAGCACACCAAGGTCTTTGCTAGAACTGCTTTTATTTTTCTGTTCCTGTTGCATTTTTGTGGGAAGTCAAGTGCTGTGATGACACGTGAAGGAAAAACCGCAGATCAGATGGCTGCTCCACAAATTTAGCTTTCCTGAGGTTATCCCACCCCTCGCACAGCATTCTTGCTTAGGATTGCCTTCCTTGACTGACTTTTTGCTTCTATTTTGTGGTGGGGAGGTTTATTGGGTTTCGGAAAGTGAAAGTTTTACTTCCCTTCCCCCCACACACACACCCCTCCCCCATCCCCTGCCAGGCCCCAGTATGATAATAGTATCATTATTTCTGGGAGATTATTAGCATTAAACCTAAGACCTAGTTTTGGGAAAGCAGTGCAGGTAACCCTGTTAAGCGCTGTTAAACCCCACTGATATTCATGGGAAGAACTAAAGCATGATCCTTTGCCTGGGAGTAAGCTCAGTTGCTGGCAATGAGGCTTGCTTATGAGTAAACCCTCCTAGGTCATAATTCACCTGTTTGAAGCGTTGCACGGTTGCTTCAAAGCAAAGCCACCAACTACCACCAAGCTTACTCCTGAGTAGCGTGTGCCTCGGAGCCAACTGTTTTTTCTAAACTAAAACCTCAGTATTCAGGTTAAATTGCTGTGTTGGCACTTTGCGATAAGTGGGTTTTGGGTTGCAGTTTGGGCACTCGGTCTCGAACAGGTTCGCCATCACTGGTGTAGGTGAAAGCACAAAAACCTGTTCTAAGATTTCCCTAACATTTGTGCCTTGTCAAATATCCTCGTCCCCTGCCCTTCTCAGTCTGGAGATAATAGGAGAAAAGGAAAATGCAACCTGAAGCCATCCACTCAGCCTCTGTTTGTTTTACCACATTAGAACTAACAAAATGGCTTAACCTACAGAGAGAGGTCATTTTTTAGCAAAAAAAATGCATCTTGCTGACAGCTCGCATGCCAATCTTGAGGCCAATTCAATTGAAGAACAGCTGTATAATAAATCAGTCGGGAAGAAAGGGTTTTTTGACTGAAATGGAAGCCCTTATTTAAGGTTATTGCAACGGCAGAGCTGTAGATGCCGTCTCTGTCTCTGTCTTGATCATGTCTGGCTTATTGAAGCAGACTTTCCTGAGGCAAGGTGGCTGGCCTCAGTCTTCTTTGTTTTGAAGAAGAGTTTTGGATCTGTACCCTACCCTTCTCTCCTGTAAGGAGACTCAAAGTGGCTTACAAACTCCTGCCCCTTCCTTTCCCCCAGCAGACACCTTGTGAGGTTGAGAGTTCTGAGATAACTGTGACTGGACCAAGTTTACCCAGCAGAAATGTAGGAGTGGGGAAACAAATCTGATTCACCAAATTACAGTCCGCCATTCATTCGTGTGAGTGGGGAATCAAACCCGGTTCTCCAGATTAGAGTCCATTGCTCTTAACTACTACACTATATGGGCAGTTTTGCAGAACTGCTCATCTGTGGCTTTAAAGAATGGATACAAGCTGGTTCATTCTAGAGGTCTATGATCCAGTGGATATCTTGTTGGCTTGGGAGGTCTGTTCCTCTCCCTCTCCCCCCCCCTTATACAGACATTCAAACATTATATCTGTCATCTTATTGGATGCTACTAGTGGATGGCTGCCCCATCTTACTCTGTTTGCAAACTTTGGGTTGGCTGCTGCCTTTGACCACCATACTGGGCCAGACAAATTCAGTGGGTGAATAATAACACAAGGGGTCTAGGTGATGTCTGGGGATCTTCTGGAATTACAACCAGAGGCATAGCTGGGCCAAACTGCGCCCGGTGCACATTCTATATTTTCTACCACCCCCCATAGCCCCCTTGCGGCGCCCCCCTTCCCCCCTTCCCACACTTACCTTAGTTCATTTCCTTTTCCTATAACTTTTTCAGGCTGAAAAAAAATGACTATTTTCAGTTCAGGCTTAAAAACGGCCAGATGGGAAACTATACTTCCCAGGAGACCTTGTGAACCCCAAGGTCTTCTGGGAACTGTAGTTCCTCAGGCCATTTTTAGCCTGTACTATGAACAGGCCTTTTTTTTAGCCTGAAAAAATTCTAGGAAAAAGAAAGGAACTAAGGTAAGTGTAGGAGGGGGGGCACCATGGGGTGGGGGTGGAAGGGGGAGAGGCCTGGGGGCAAGGAAATGCCAGAGCAGGCAAAGTCTGGGGCTGCTGTGGGGATCCAGGAGGTGGCGGAGGGGGGGAGCGATCCGGTGGGGAGCGGGCGCCCCGGCTCTTCCCTGCCCCTGCCTGCTTTGGAGTTACCACCCTAGACTTATACACGAGTCAATAAGTTTTCCCAGTTTTTGGTGGCAAAATTAGGTGCCTCGACTTATACATGGGTCGATTCATACACGAGTATATACAGATACTGATTCCTGTCTTTGAGCAAAGCTGGGGCTGTGACATTGATTTTTTTCAGTTTGGTGCTAAAGCATTTCACATAAACAGGCAGTTCCTCATTGATTTCCTTTGGCGCTCTGATACCAGAATGTGTTCCGTTCCCTTCTCCTCTATCCAGTCAAAATCAGCATGGTCCCTCTGCATGATGCATCTTACAGTGTTGTATCATGAGATCTGTGCATACAACCTGAGCCTGTTTCTGTGATATCATCCGATAGGGCACAAGAGAGCAAATGCTTCCGTTCTGATCCAGTAAGAGACCTGGTTTTACCATAACAACAAGAAGCTCTCTGGATTATTATTATTACTGTTATTTTCTGTTGGCAGGAACACTATATATCCCTGTCCATGTTTCTCAGCCATACAAAAAATGCTTACATGACCTTGTCGTGTTCAGGCAAATCAAGAGGGTCAAGAGGACTAAAAGAAATAGCACATTGCCATTACAAAATCATCCATGTACTCCTTATTTATCCCTTCCTGTTTGGTTAAAGTCAAAGGGGGGAACCCCCCCCATCAGTTCTTTTTTGTGTTCCATCTGTTTGTCATGTCTTCAAATGTGTATTAAGCTGGCAAGATTTCCCTATCTTTCATTAATGTAGACTACAGGATAGAATTTCTTGTGTATGCAAACCTCTCCGGGAAACCTTTTCCTAAATACAATTTGTCATACAATTGTAATGTGCAGCACAGACACTCGGAGGGCAGATCTGAAGGTTTGGATGTAGTTTGCTAGTCATAATGTCCCTAGAAACACTTTGCACAATAAGGCCAGGTTTTTAAAAGGCCTTTTGGATCTATTAAGATCACATCTAGAAAGTTACTGTGGTTCAGTAACTACAACCCTGACTAGGACCCTGACCTGATCTCACCAGATTTGGGAAGCAAAGCATGGGAGACCACCAAGGGTCCAGGGTTGCTATGGAGAGGCAGGCAAACCACCTTTGAATGTCTCTTGCCATGAAAATTCTGTGGGGTGCCATTGGTCAGCTATGACTTGATGTCACCACCACCACCAATGGCAGAGGTGTGTCTAGGCAAAATGGAGCCCGGGGGCAAAACCTAAGTTTGGCGCCCCCCCCATGGGCGGCTGCCCTCCCCCACCATGACCAAGCAATGATTTTTTACACCAGGTCATTTCAAAGTCACCATCACATTATAGAACATGCCCCAACTCACAAATCTGAACACAACAATGGGCCATGCCACACAGCAGAAATATTTTTGAAAACATTTTCAAAATGCTTTCAAAATGTTTTATTATTGCTATGAAAACACTTTATGGTGTTGTATCCAGTCCCCCCAATGGGGGGAAACAGCATCACTTTCTATGTTATTTAAACTGGGGAGCCCAGATTCTCCTTTTAAATCCACCTTAAAGGGAGAATCTGGGGTCCCCAGTTTAAACAACATTGAAAGTGATGCTATTTTGAGGTGGATTCTCCACCACCCTGAAACAGCATCACTTTCAATGTTTAAACTGGGGACCTCAGATTCTCCCTTTAAATCCATGCTGAAGGGGGTGGATTTAATAATAATAACCTTTATTAGGCATTGAGAGAATAAAAGAAAGAAAGAAAATAAGCATTGGAAGGAAGGGGCTGGATTTAAAAGAAGAATCTGGGGAAATTTAGGGAGTGCCTGCTGTCAGGGGTGCAATTATTAAGATCGCAGCACCAAAATTTCAGAGTATCTTTAGGAGACTCTCCTGATGATACTACCCAGGTTTGGTGAAGTTTGGTTCAGGGGTTCAAAGTTATGGCCCCTCAAAGATGTAGCCCCCATCTCCTATTAGCTCCCATTGGAAACAATGTGGGATGGGGCATTCCCTTTGGGAACCCATAACATTGGACCCCCTGAATCAAACCTCACCAAACCTGGGTGATATCATCAGGAGAGTCTCCCAAAAAAACCCCTGAAACTTTGGTGCTGCTAGCCTAAAACTGTGCCCCCTGCAGGCCAAAACCTGAAAAAACACTAAAATACAAAAAAACCCACAAACGAACCTGCATTTTTGGCACCTTCCACAAGGGGGCGCCCGAGGGCAAGTTCCTTCCCTTGTCCATAAGCAGATACACCACTGGGATTTTGCTATTTCGCACAGTAAAATCCAGCTGCAAAGTGCACTGAAAGTGGATTGAAACTGCATTATTCAGCATGTGCAAAAGTGCCCTTGAAGAGACCCTGCACCATATACTGCTCTTTTTTCCATGGAAGTATAAAGTTATGAATGTGAAAACATTCACAAACTGGTGTATCATACCAACATAAACACCCGAGGGACAGCTGTGATTATGGCTCTCTTAAGGGCCACTCTTGATCACAAACTTGAATTTGCTGCCTCTGAAATGTGTATAATAGCTCTGAAGGGTATATTAAAGATAAAATCCCTCTTGCTTAAGCTTCTTATGAGGAAGTGTTCCACAAATTCAGGAACAAGATAAGTACCAGTGTAATATCTGGATGACTCATGAGCGCGATGGTGTGCTTTTTTCTGTGGAATATAATCAGAATGTGCAAGTTTCTTTAACTTCACATCATTTCTCTAGGCTACAGTCTTCTAGAGACTTCAAGCGTTGTAATGCTACAAAAAGGTGCAGTTTTAGAAAGGAAATGGCACCAGTGTTATAAAACAGCGGTTCCCAACCTTTTCCCACTCGCATACCCCTTGGCAACCCATTTCTCTAAAACTGCAATCCCATTACTTAATATTTTAAGTGCCCCCCCAAATGCTCTGGTGTGTATCCTTGGGAGTACGTGTACCCCAGGTTGGGAACCACTGTTTTTTTTATTAATTCACTTTTATTAATAAAATTAAAATACATTACGTTAGATCACTTAATTTTGTACATAAAAAACCCTTACTAAGTATAATTATACATACATTCTCTTTATAGTCTAACGGCCTACTTCTTATAACCTCTAAATTAAGTCTCCCACAGTGGGGTATATATTCGCCAAGTAATTAATAAACTTCTCTTCCTTACTAACATATTATCCAATAGACATGCTTACGGAAAGTGTATTCATAAGAGTTTCACATATATAACATTACACTATTAATATTGTAACATTAAGTATTAAGTTCGTCCAGTTTGGTTCTGTCTTTTTTGTAAAAAGAAGTGTTTTAGGGGTGTCCATATCTTTTCTCTCTTCTTTGTATCTTCTTCCTGCAAAGATAATGCAATACAGTCCATATCCATGAGAATATAAATTTTTTCTAACCATTCTTCTAGAGTTGGAACCTTCTTTGATTTCCAATTGGCTGCAATTAATAACCTTGCTGCCGCCGTAAGGTAGGTAATAAGTTTAGTGTATGGTTGGAGTTCTTTTATGTTATATAACCCCTGTTATAGAACAAGCTTGGGGTTCTAAGGGCAGCGATGAAGAAATGTACCATCTGAGAGGTGTCTGTTAAAAACCCATGCAATATTTTATTAGGATAGATGCTGGGACACCACTCTTGAATAGCAAGTGGTAGTGTGTCCTGTGAAATTTGCATCTCAGCTGCCTCTGTGGTGAGCACTTCCAGATTTTGAGAAAAGGTAAAACAGGGTCCCAGGACAAAGTAATTCCTGGGGAAGGGAGGGGAAGCTAACATTTTGATTTTTTTAAGGTGCAAGAAATCATTCAGGTAACAGTTTAACTGCTGAATTGTCCCAATTTTCAGTTGAAATGAATTGTATTGGGAGGCCTTATTGTCAGGCCTGGATTCTGTGGGTTTTGCTTTGTGTGAATTCTTCTGCTTGCTAGCTCATTGCTTGCCAAACACCAGGTGTGTTATCAGCTTCCCGGGGCTGGCCTGTACAGTGAAGGCCATTTCCCCAAAGCTACTTTCACACTGTTGCTCACTATCTGGATGGGAGGGGAAGGGTGAAGTTTTGCTTATATGCTTTGTCAGGAACATGCCTGTCAGTACCTAGATGTCTTGCTGTGTGTGAATTGCAAATGTTTTCCTGTAAATGCTTTCCTGTTTCCCTCTTCCCTTCCTGGCAACCTCCTGGCACCAGCCCATCTACAAAGAGGTGTGAAAGGTTCCCAGGTTCTTTGAAGCTCTGTAGAGCAATTGTTGTAGAAACTGTAGTGGACATTTGGTGTGGGGCGAAACCGGGGGTGGGGGGTTAAAGGATATAGGTCCTGGATCTGAGCTCTCTAGCTCAGATCCTGCTTTACATTGTTACTCTTTGCTAGGAATAAACTGCTTTTGGACTTTCCTACGGTCTCTGTTATTTCCATGTTTGAGAGTCTGACACTTCACAGCTCTGCTTGTTGGGCAGAGCTGTCTTTGAACTGTACTGGATCTGACTTATGCTTGCAATAAAGAAACCTTTGTGATTCACAAGTGTCTTATCTGATCAAGGGGATCTTGACACTTATCTACTATGGCCAGAGGCGTAGTTACAAGGGGGAAGGGGGGGGGTGCGCATCGCATCAGGCTCCCTCCTGGGCGGGCAGCAAAAATGTCAAATTTGTTTTTTGTGTTTTTTAGTGGTTTTCAGTTTTTGGCCTGCAGGAGGCACAGTTTTTAGGCTAGCATCACCAAAATTTCAGGGAGTTTTGGGGGGACTCTCCTGATGGTACCACCCAAGTTATGTGAGGTTTCGTTCAGGGGGTCCAAAGTTATGGACTCCCAAAGGGGGTGCCCTATCCCCATTGTTTCCAATGGAAGCTAATAGGAGATGGGGGCTACCCTTTGAGTGTCCATAACTTTGGACCCCTGAACCAAACTTCACCAAACCTGGCTAGTTAGGATAGTTTCCTAAAGATACCCTGAATTTTTTTATGCTGCTATCCTAAAAACTGTCCCCTCTGCAGGCCAAAACTGAAAAAAAAACACTAAAAATACAAAAAACACAAACAAACATGGCGGGGGGGGGGGGGAGCAGCAAAACTCAGATTTTGCACCGGGCTGCATTTTTCCTAGCTACGCCTCTGACTATGGCTACGGGAAATCCAAGCCTTTTTCAGATGCCACAACTGTTCATATAGGCATCCATAAGTGTGTGACCACCATGCTGTCTTAAAAGGACAATGTGAATTTTCAGCTTCTGTACACATAAAGCAGAATCCCTAAACAAATCACAGTCTTGTGTACCAAGTACAGAGGCTATAAGCACAGGCAAAATCCCAGTTTTATCCCTTTTGGACCACACGGTAAACGCATGTGTTGAAAGGATTGCAGGGTAGTGTTTGCTGTTGACACGTGCACTTAGCAGGTCAAGTTTAAGCCAGTAATGGAGAGTGAGTCTGTAAGGCTTTGTATAGTATTTGTCACTAGGTAAATGTATGTGAAAATATTCTGAATGTGGCAGATCCTCAGATTTTGGGGTGGGTTTCCCTGGCTGAGGCTGGGGAAGGATAACTCCACCATTATCCCTCTCTTAAGGACATAAGAACATAAGAACAAGCCTGCTGGATCAGACCAGAGTCCATCTAGTCCAGCTCTCTGCTACTCGCAGTGGCCCACCAGGTGCCATTGGGAGCTCACATGCAGGATGTGAAAGCAATGGCCTTCTGCGGCTGTTGCTCCCGATGGTCTGTTAAGGCATTTGCAATCTCAGATCAAAGAGGATCAAGATTGGTAGCCATAAATCGACTTCTCCTCCATAAATCTGTCCAAGCCCCTTTTAAAACTATCCAGGTTAGTGGCCATCACCACCTCCTGTGGCAGCAGATTCCAATCACACGTTACGTGATTAGTCCTAATTCTTCCCCCCAGCATTTTCAATGTATGCCCCCTGGTTCTAGTATTGTGAGAAAGAGAGAAAAAATTCTCTCTGTCAACATTTTCTACCCCATGCATAATTTTATAGACTTCAATCATATCCCCCCTCAGACGTCTCCTCTCCAAACTAAAGAGTCCCAAACGCTGCAGCCTCTCCTCATAAGGAAGGTGCTCCTGGTCCCACAATCATCCTCTACTCCTTCTCTGCACTTTTTCTATCTCTTCAATATCCTTTTTGAGATGTGGCGACCAGAACTGGACACAGTACTCCAAGTGCGGTCGCACCACTGCTTTATATAAGGGCATGACAATCTTTGCAGTTTTATTATCAACTCCTTTCCTAATTATCCCCAGCATAGAGTTTGCCTTTTTGCTTACTTGTCTCTTCTTGCTCCCCTCATATTAAAGATTTTATTTCCTTGGACAGAATATCTTTCTACTCTCTCCTCTTCCTTTTCTGCTGACATTCGCGCTGTTGATATGTCAGAGTCTCCTGCAATATCCAAACCATAACCACAGTTTAAAACAATGGTTCCCAACCTGGGGTACACATAGACCCAGCGGTACATGCCAGAATGTTTGGTGGAGCACGAAAAAAACATGCAATGGGTTTGCTAATATGGGATACAATTTTAGAGAAATGGATTGCCAAGAGGTATGCACATGAAAAAGAGTTGGAAATCGCTGGTTCAGAAGATAGCACGGGAGTCCCCAATGTGACTGAAAGCGGTTTCAAGCAATATTGTATTCCTAACGGAGGTGAATCAAGTTGTGATTTCAATCATATGCTATTCCAGTTCACCAGATAAGAGTCCACCATTCATGTGGAGCAGGGGGGAATCAAACCCTGTTCCCTAGATTAGAGCCCACCACTCTTAACAATAACACCACACTGGCTCTTGTGAAGTCCCCATAAGACACCGTGACTTGACAGCACTTTCCACCATTACCAGAAATCTGGACAGCAGGAAATATACAGGTGATACCATGGAGCCAGTATGCTATAATGGTTCTAGTGCCAGACTCAGATTTGGGAGAACCAGGTTCAAGTCTTTACTGTGCCATGGAAGGTCAGAAGGTCCAGTCTTCTTTGAAGGGTTGCTGTGAGGATAAAATGGAGGCGGGGAAAACAATGATGTACATTGTTCCCATTCAAGAGGACATTATCTATCTATCTATCTATCTATCTATCTATCTATCTATCTATCTATCTATCTATCTATCTATCTATCTATCTATCTATCTATCTATCTATCTATCTATCTATCTATCTATCTATCTACTTACCTACCTACCTACCTACCTACCTACCTACCTACCTACCTACCTACCTACCTACCTACCTACCTACCTACCTACCTACCTACCTACCTACCTACCTACCTACCTACCTACCTCCTACCTACCTACCTACCTACCTACCTACCTACCTACCTACCTACCTACCTACCTACCAGTTGTTCTTTATGGCAAAGTTGAAATCATCCCAGCTGGCCAAATGCCTGGCGGAACAGGTCCGTTTTGCAGGCCCTGCGGAAACTTTGTAAGTCCCGCAGGGCCCTGATCTCACCCGGAAGCCTGTTGCACCAGGTAGGGGCCAGAGCCGTAAAAGCCCTGGCCCTTGTAGAGGCCAGCCGGATTGCCTTGGGGCCAGGGATCACCAGTAGGTCCGCCTCCGATGAGCGGAGGGGCCTAGAAGGGCAATATAGGGGAGAGACGGTCCCTCAGATAAGCAGGGCCAAGGCCGCGAATGGCTTTAAAGGTCAGTACCAAAACTTTAGGGAACATTAGGGAACAAATAAATAATTGCTGGGGATGGTTACTCTGCGACATTTCACCCTTTGGACAGCCAAATGTAATGGAACAGGGGCCATTACTCCAACCACCACCATCAGAAAAAGAAATAACCACCCGTCAGGCTAAGCCGACATCCTACCCCGGTTGAAATTATGATTCATCCCCAAAAGTGCTCCAGGGACAGGTTGATGAGATGACGACGGCAGTCACTTACTTCAACATTGGCGTGATTTCCTTTTAATTGTCTTGGGAGCTACTCTGGTGCTCTTCATCAAATGAAACAAATTGTCCAATTGCTTCTAACTTCTCCCAGGGAAGAAAGATCAGACAAAGAGAGAGAGAGGAAGGGGGAGGGGAGGTGATTAGAGGGTAAGAGGATGCCTTTGAGTATTCCCGGCCTGGTGTGCTGTACTAACATGGATATAGGCAGGCAAGTGGTCTTTGCAATCTGTCCTCCTTGTTTTCAAGGTAATTGTTTCCTTCCTTGTGGAAACCGATTAAACATCCCCAGTTTATCAATGCTGTTATCAATTGGGTATGTGGACGTAGCGAATCATCACACTATTAAAAAGGTTGGGTCTCTCTCAAGGGTGTTAAAGCTATAATGACAGCTTGCTAAATTACTTAGCGAAAATGCTCTATTGTGACATCTAGCTTCCTGTTTCTATCACATTGAAAATGTTGTTATCTTTCTGGAAGTCATCCCATTGAAGTGAGTCACAAGCTGCTAGACATATGTAACAGCTGGTGGCACTGGTGGGGGGTGTGTGTGTGTGAATATCCTCATCCATGCACTCACTCACATACACAGAGAGACCTTGCAGTTCAGTAGAGCTCAGACGTGCATTTGTAATGTTTTTGCACTCAGATGTACCTCGACAACTGCATAAGTAATGTGAATGGATTTCTCTGGCTGGATGTGGAATTCGTTGTGTTTTAATTTAAACTGAATATTGAGCCTGAAATCATTTTGGGAAGGCATATTTGGCCTCTCAAACCTACATTTTCCCAACTTCCATTGACTACAGTGTTTCTTAGCATACCTGTTCACTGAGGATTTTTTTTTTAGCTTCTTCATGGTTTCCCTTCCTTGCCAGCATGGTGTAGCAGTTAACAGTGGCGGACTCTTATCTGGACCTTAGAGTTCAGGTTTGATTCCCCAGTCCACCACATGAGTGGTGGATGGAGAACTGGGTACGATTCCCCACTCCTCCACATGAAGCCTGCTGGGTGACCTTGGGCTAATCACAGTTCTTTGAGAATTCTCTTAGTCCCACCTACCTCACAAGTTGTCTGTTGTGGGAAGGGGAAGGGAAGGAGTTTGTAAGACACTTTGAGAATCCTTACAGGAGAGAAAAATGGTGGGAAAACTATAGCCACTTACACACTTGTAGTGTCCTTCTTATTAAGTGTACATTCCCTTTGGGTTTGATTCTCAGTTTCGCAGACTTTCCCTCTCTTCAGCACTTGCCCCGCATTCAAAAAATCCCCCAGTTTTCAAAAGCTCTGAACGTGGAACTTCTTTTCTCCCTTTCCAGGGAAAGTGAAGAAGAAGAAGAAGAAGAAGGAGGAGGAGGAGGAGGAGGAGGAGGAGGAGGAGGAGGAGGAGGAGGAGGAGGAGGAGGAGAAGAAGAAGAAGAAGAAGAAGAAGAAGAGGAGGAGGACGAGGAGGAGAAGGAGGAGGAGGAGGAGGAGGAGGAGTTTGGATTTATATCTCCCCTTTCTCTCCTTTAGGAGACTCAAAGGGGCTTACAATCTCCTTGACCTTCCCCCCTCACAACAAACACCCTGTGAGGTGGGTGGGGCCGAGAGAGCTCCGAGAAGCTGTGACTAGCCCAAGGTCACTCAGCTGGCATGTGTGGGAGTGCACAGGCTAATCTGAATTCCCCAGATAAGCCTCCACAACTCAAGCGGCAGAGCTGGGAATCAAACCCGGTTCCTCCAGATCAGAGTGCACCTGCTCTTAGCCACTGCTCTTAGCCACTACGCCACTGATGCTCTCTAAGATCAGCATAAGTTTAGCATTCTTCGGGTTTTCTCGCTCTTCCCTGACCTCCTCCTGTTCTTCAGGCCACCATTTCAGAAAGATTAGAAGGGAGTCTTGAAACACTGAAATTGACTGGAAATGGATATAGTCTATCAAACTAATGATATACCAAAGATGGCACGGTTAAAAAAAGGTAGCAGGAAACCTCCCCGAATGGAGGTTGCACAGAAATAACAAGAAAGGCGCAGGTGGGAAAAACGGTGGATTGCATCATTTAGAATCACTTCCAGGGGGAGAATCTTCGTGTAAACCAAAAAAGTGGGAACGTACCACTGGAAAGCAGACAGACACGGGGTAAGTAGTGCATGCATAAATCACCACAAACTTCCCTCAGGTTGTGTGAGATGTGTGAAGTGCTGTGGGTTGTACTGCACTCTACTATTTGAATGTGTGCAAATTAATCCTCAAGGAATAAGAGGGGAAGTCCTCCTATGGATTAAAACTGGTTGAGAAACAGGAAGCAAAGAGTGGGTGTAAATGGGAAGTTCTCACAATGGAGAGATGTAGGGAGTGGTGTCCCCCAAGGATCCGTTTTGGGACCAGTGCTCTTTAACCTATTCATAAATGACCTGGAAGTAGGGGTGGGTAGCGTGGTAGCCAAGATTGCAGATGATACCAAATTATGTAGGGTGGTGAGAACCACAAAGGATTGCGAAGAGCTCCAAGCGGACCTTGATAAATTAGGTGAGTGGGCTAAGAAATGGCAAATGCAGTTCAATGTAGCAAAATGCAAAGTGATGCACATAGGGGCAAAAAATCCAATCTTCTACATATTAAAGCTACAAGGGCTCAAGTGCTATCAGTCACAGACCAGGAGAAAGGGATTTGGGTGTCTTAGTTGATAAGTTCCATGGGAATGTCAACTCAATGCATGGCAGCTGTAAGAAAAAAGGGAAACTCTATGCTAGGATAGATTAGGAAAGGAATTGAGAATAAAAACTGCAAAGATTGTCATGCCCTTATATAAAGCAAGCAGTGCGACTGGGCTTGCGCGGAGTACTGTGTTCAGTTCTGGTCGCCGCATCTCAGAAAGGATATTGAGGAGATAGAAAAAGTGCAGAGAAGGGCAACAAGGATGATTGAGGGACTGGAGCACCTTCCCTATGAAGAGAGGCTGCAGCATTTGGGACTCTTTAGTTTGGAGAGGAGATGTCTGAGGGGGGATATGATTGAAGTCTATAAAATTATGCATGGGGTAGAAAATGTTGACAGAGAGAAATTTTTCTCTCTTTCTCTACCAATACTAGAACTCAGGGGGGGCATTCCATTGAAAGGTAATGCTGGGGAAGAATTAGGACTAATAAAAGGAAACACTTCTTCACGCTAACGTGTGATTGGTGTTTGGAATATGCTGCCACAGGAGAAGTGGTGGTGGCCACTCAACCTTGGATAGCTTCTTTAAAAGGGGGCTTGGACAGATTTATGGAGGAGAAGTCGATTTATGGCTACCAATCTTGATCCTCCTTGATCTGAGATTGCAAATGCCTTAACAGACCAGGTGATCGGGAGCAACAGCCGCAGAAGGCCATTGCTTTCACCTACTGCATGTGAGCTCCCAAAGGCACCTGGTGGGCCACTGTGAGTAGCAGAGAGCTGGACTAGCTGGACTCTGGTCTGATCCAGCTGGCTTGTTCTTATGTTCTTATGTTCTTAATCCATGGATCTGGCTCGACCTGCTCATAAACAGCCGAAAGAAAAAATCTGCTCTGTGCGCACGATCAGGGACCAGAATGTGAGATGAACCTACGGGTGCTCAAGCATCTCTGGAAAGGATGCTAGACGAATTTGACTTTTGGTCTGCGCCAGCAGTGCCTTTTGTTTTTATGGGTATATACACAGTTGTCACACAAGTATGCCTTTTTTCCTGACTCCAAATCAGGCATCATTGCAAACTGTGAACATATACTCAGGGCTGTGAATTTTCTGTACTCCCTATAAGCTTTTTTTTTTAATCTGCACCAAGAATTATCCAACCTATATCTTCACATGTACTCTGATTTTAAACTATTGGCTGGCCAAAAAGCCGTAATTAATTAATTGAGAATAATTGGATGGATGGATGGATATCAATCAATCAATCAATCAATCAATTAATTAATTAATATCCATCCATCCATCCATCCATCCATCCATCCATCCATCCATCCATCCATCCATCCATCCATCCATCCATCCATCCATCCATCCATCCATCCATCTATCCAACCTATATCCAGTATGCAAACCTAGTTATCATATTTCTGGCTTTGCTAATTGTGAATAAGAACAATAAGGGCTGTTCGTCTCCAGCTTAGCCTTGCCCTAGCACGTCACATTTCTGCAGGTGCTCCCACATACTTTCGGTCAGGATAGCAGCTATGGGGGTTGGGCTGCCTGGGGAACTGTGGCTTTCGGCTATGCAATGCTTTTGCTACTCTGTCTTTTCCCCACAGGTGGCTTATCAAGTAACTTTGACGGTCTGGAGATGTTGTAGGGAAATGTTCTGCTGAGGGTTTCACATGTGGGGGCGGGGGGGAGATCTTTGGAGCATTGCCCTTTTAAGAAACCATAGAGACAGGCTGCCCGAGCGGCAGCTTCCCTGAAGCCGAGCCTCCGAGCCTGCAGGGAAGGGGGATGACAGACGGCCGCGGCACGCGCCTGGCGACATGGGTGGCCCCATGTCTCTATAGACGGTAAGCCTCTGTACTGGTCTGAGAGCTTGAGCCTCAGAACAGGCTTCTGTTGCTTTCCTGTCACTTGCAATAAAGCTTTGAGCTTTTCAAGTTTGACTGCTTCGTTGTCAATGCACGGGAGTCCTGACACGTTCAATCACATCATCACATGGCCAGAAGCTTGCTATTTTTAAATGAAAAAAATGTTCAGGGAGCTTAATTCTGTTGCTGCCACCACATTCTGAGTTTTTCTGTGTTGCTGGGGCAGGGAAAAAAAAGCAAACATACGGTCCTCGGAGAGTCAGCAGTGGCGTAGGAGGTTAAGAGCTCATGTATCTAATCTGGAGGAACCGGGTTTGATTCCCAGCTCTGCCGCCTGAGCTGTGGAGGCTTATCTGGGGAACTCAGATTAGCCTGTACACTCCCACACACGCCAGCTGGGTGACCATGGGCTAATCACAGCTTCTCGGAGCTCTCTCTGCCCCACCTACCTACAGGAGAGAAAGGGGGGATATAAATCCAAACTCCTCCTCCTCCTCCTCCTCCTCCTCCTCCTCCTCCTCCTCCTCCTCCTCCTCCTCCTCCTCCTCTTCTTCTTCTTCTTCTTCTTCTTCTTCTTCTTCTTCTTCTTCTTCTTCTTCTTCTTCTTCTTCGTCCTCCTGCATATATTATTGCATATAATTGCATATAGTCTGTGCATATAAGGGTCACTTCAGACATTATCAAAGGGATCCTAAAACAGGTGGTCTTTCACATGTTGTCTTTCTATAAGTCGCAACAACTAAGACGGCAAGCCACACTTTGTCGCTTTGGGCTTCAGATGCATAGAAAGACAATGGATAAGTCACTGGTCTACCTTCTTCAGGGAACTTCCCGTAAATTCAAAGCCGCCCGAAGTATTCTGAGAGGGGGAGGAAGCCAAAGTTCTAAGGTGCGAAGTGGGCCCTTTATTTGACTCAGCTCAGGTCCTGCTTCAACTTAGCTCAGAAAAATGACAAAGGAAAGTCTGTTGAATATTAAGCCTAACTATTATTGTGTAACCGGTGCCAATCTTGCTCTTCAGGAATGTGTCATTGTGAAATGAGATTTCCACACACCTAAAGGAATGAGCAGAAACAGCATTTATTAGCCTAGTAAAAATACAGTTTTATATCAATAACACCCAGACTTTGTCTCCATTTCCTCCTGTTTGGTCTGTGCGAAGTTTGCTCTGAGTCAGTCTTGCCAGACACCCCAGCCAGGTCCTACTCAATCAGGGCTACCCAAACCCTCGTGGCATTGACAAATTGCTCCATGTAGTAGTTCTGAGAGCTTTGAAGTGAATGAGCCAGATGATTGGTGATTGGTTCCCTTCCAACACAGCCCTGCCAGGCAACCTTTCCCAGAAGAGCAGGGAGGCAGCAGTGGAAGGTGCTTGGGGTAGAAATCATACGGGTTATCTAATGCCCCTAGAAAAATCCATGGCTTTTTCAATCAGCTTACATTGCTAGAGGGCTTAGCAAAACTAATTTAGTGATCATAGGTCGTTTCCCCACTTACCATCTGCTGCACGCTACTCTCGCCAAGTAGCACAGGGTCAAGCGGCACTCCCCACTACAGGGGCGTCGACAACGCAGCCGCCTCAACGCTGCCGCTCTCGCGCCCCCTCAGCACACATGATTCCTGGCGGTCGTGGGGAAGCCCGGGAGCGCGCCAGAAATGACCCGCGCTGAGAGTAGCGCGCAGCAAAGGGTGGTCGATGGGAAGTGGGGGAATGGCCATAGAGTTCATGGCTGTACCAGAGGGAAGGGCCACGAAGAGAGAGAAGGAAACTACCAGTGGGGACATTGTGAAATTCCTTGCAATGAATGTTGTCTGTTCACAATGCCCTATTTTTTCCCTCAAATCTACTTCAGTTTTGTTATTTCTGCTTCTGAATAGTCTGTGTCATTCCTTGGCCATTTACGTATTTGTGGTCTCCTTCACATTGACCGTACATTCCTTTCAGGTGTGATTCTCGGTTAGGCACGTATTTTCTCTTATTCGGCAGTTACCTCACCTTCAAATCAGAGAATCTCCAGTTTCTGAAAGCTCTGAAAGTGTGACGTAGGAGGTTAAGAGCTCGTGTATCTAATCTGGAGGAACCCGGTTTGATTCCCCGCTCTGCCGCCTGAACTGTGGAGGCTTATCTGGGGAATTCAGATTAGCCTGTACACTCCCACACATGCCAGCTGGGTGACCTTGGGCTAGTCACAGCTTCTCGGAGCTCTCTCTGCCCCACCTACCTCACAGGGTGTTTGTTGTGAGGGGGAAGGGCAAGGAGATTGTAAGCCCCTCTGAATCTCCTACAGGAGAGAAAGGGGGGGTATAAATCCAAACTCTTCTTCTTTTTCTTCCCTTCACAGGGAAAGCAAAGGAGATCAACATGCATTCAGCTTTTTTTGGGGGGGGGGGTCTTCACTCCTCCCAGCATTCCCCTCCTAGTTCCTCCCACTCTTTGGGCCACCATTTCAAAAGGATCAGAAGGACTTCCTTTTCTTTTCTAATTTTCACACTGAAAGTCTACAGCTGAAGTAACAGACCCAGTGAAACTGGCATGAAATTGACATGATCTAGCAAACTAACTGCAGACCAAAGATAGCAGGGGGGGAAATGCAGCAGGGCAATTTCCCCCAATGAAGGTTGCATGGAAACAGTGAGCAAGTGCAGGGCAGGCAACAATGGTGGCTCAGCTCAGCTAAGGACACTTTGCCGGAGGAGAATCCTTGCACACACACACACAAAATCATGGGGAAACCCCCCTGCAAAGCAAACAACCACTAGTGCATGCATAAATTGCCATGAGGACACTAGTGATCATTTTTTTACCCCATCCTTATTATTATTATTATTATTATTATTATTATTATTATTATTATTATTATTATTATTATTATTTATTATATTTATAAACCGCCCTCCCCCGAAGGGCTCAGGGCGGTGAACAAACGGTAGATAGAGTCCAATAAAATCAGTAGTCATTAAATAACGGCTCTATATATAGTTAAAACCAACCCCATTAAAATGCAGCGTTCTAACGTCAGGTATATCGATGGCATCCTACTAATACATCCCCTAAAGGGGGAGAGGGGAAGAAGAGAGGAGAGACAGCAGGGTCCACAGATGTTAAGAAGGGGGTGGCATCAGCGGCCGGACTCCCCAAAAGCCCGGTGGAACAACTCTGTCTTGCAGGCCCTGCGGAAATCATTAAGATCCCGCAGGGCCCGCGTAGCTGGAGGTAGAGTGTTCCACCAGGCAGGGGCCAGAGCTGTAAAAGCTCTGGCCCGGGTGGAGGCCAGCCGCATCATTGAAGGGCCAGGGATCACCAGTAGGTTGGCCTCTGCTGAGCGCAGAGGTCGGTTTTGGGACGTATGGGGCAAGACGGTCTTCTTGCAAGGATCTCAAGACAGTATGTCTAGTTCTCTCTTTCTCTGTCCTGTCTTTACAACAACCCTGTCAAGTAGGCTTGGCTTTAAGAGTGAGTGCCCCAAGGTCACCTGGCAAGTTTTGTTGCCGAGAACTTGAACCTGGATCTCTCATATTTTAATTTGATGCTCTAACCACTATGTACTAAGTGGAAGCTGATGTAGGTGCAGCCTCAGAATTGATAGGGTTGCTGGCAAAGTTGCATAGTGCCTAAGGGCGGAGCATACATTTTAATTTGTTTAAATATATCTGCTATTTTTCTCCCAGCAAGGGACTCCAAAACATCTTAGTCACAAACACACACAATTAAATAGCCAACAAAACAAAAAGAATTCTGTCACACCAGGGCTGGACCAGGATTTAATTGAACAGCTCCCTGCATTACCCCATATGTCCCTACTCGGCCTCTGCGCTCGGCAGAGGGCAATTTGCTGGTGGTTCCTGGCCCCTCAATGATGTGGCTGGCCTCCACACGGGCCAGGACCTTTACGGCCCTGGCCCCGGCCTTGTGGAACACTCTTCCTCCAGCTGTCCGGGCCCTGCGGGACCTTGGTGAATTCCGCAGGGCCTGTAAGACTGAGTTGTTCTGCTGGGCCTTTGGAGTGTCCAGTCGCTGAGGTGCGCCCCCCCTTCCTTGCTTTGCTCCTGGCCCTTTTGCTCCCTATCTTTTATAATTTACTTTTGCATATTTATTGTTATTTTCAGGGAGGAGTCCGGCCACACCCTTCTTTTTGGGGTGGTTTTAAAGGAATTGGGTTACGGGACGCCATTACTGTTGTTATTGTTTTTGACCGCTGTTTAAATGGTTTTAATGGTTTTAATGGATTTTAGTGTATATGGTCACTATTGTGACCCTTGTTGTATATTGCATATAGATTAGTGTTGTGCACTGCCCAGAGCCCCTTAGGGATTGGGCGGTCTATAAATTTAAATAATCAATCAATCAATCAATCAATCAATCAATCAATCAATCAATCAATAAAATATAAGCCCTGGGTGACAAGACCAGGGCCAAGAGCCTTTTGGTTGTGCTAAGGCTTATTAATACCTGTCACAGTTAGGCAGAAGAAATCCTTAGCTTTGATTTTCTATGGTGGGCAGCCAGATTCCCATAATGTCCCCCCTTGCTGGCTGAGAACTTGCATATAGAACACAGGGGGGGAAATAATAAACTATGATAAATATTATTACAAAAGCCAGTCATGGGAGAAGATCTGCAGAAGCAGCCTCCTTGAAATGGGAGATTTGATCATTAAAAATCTAGAAAGTGTGGTCTGTGAGTAGGGATTGACATAGTAGACCTTTTACAGCGGAAACTGCGTTACCGAGACAGGATAAGTGCGGCTGCAATAGGCTTGGCACAGCAGAAGAAACAACACAACACCATAAAGTAGTTTCACTTCCAAAGAAGGCTTTATCTTTAGGTGCAGGTTATTTACAGTGTATCAGCAAACAATTGGACAGCATGCTCCGCAGCAACTCAGAAATCCCTAGACACAGTACAGTTGAACATGCTCTACCTTTATACTTCTGTTAGCCTATCACAGTAAAGGTCAGTGATCAGGTTTAAACTGGTTCTGTACAGATACATCAGGTTTTGACAGGTGTTTTTGTCTGACAAGTGCTGTCACCTAGATCACATTGATCTGTCTGCTCACAAGATGCACACCACATTTTTATTATTCTCTGACAGGGATGCCAGCTTCCAGCTGGGACCTGAAGATCCCCTGGAATTACATCTCATTTCTAAGCCACAGAAATCAGTTCCCCTGCCAAAAAAAAGGATGCTTTGGAGGGAGGACTGAATGGCATGCTTCCCCGCTAAGGTCCCTGTCTTTCTCAGGCTGTATCCCCAAATCTCCCAGAGTTTCCCAACCTGGATCATAAGAACATAAGAACTAGCCTGCTGGATCAGACCAGAGTCCATCTAGTCCAGCACTCTGCTACTCGCAGTGGCCCACCAGGTGCCTTGGGGAGCTCACATGCAGGAGGTGAAAGCAATGGCCTGCTGCTGCTGCTGCTGCTGCTGCTCCTGAGCACCTGGTCTGCTAAGGCATTTGCAATCTGAGATCAAGGAGGATCAAGATTGGTAGCCATAGATCGGCTTCTCCTCCATAAATCTGTCCAAGCCCTTTTTAAAGCTTTTCAGGTTAGTGGCCATCTGGAAACTCTACTCCCCTAAATTCCCCCACCAGTGGCTAGAGGGACCTGGCGGTCCTACAAACAGGCATTTTGTTTGTGGGACTTGCTTGCCCATTGTGGACATCATATGCTATCGAGAAAAGCGGATGGCTAGGGAGAGAAGTCAGCCGTCACGGTCTGTGGTAACTCTAGCGACAATGAAAAATGCTTAAGGCTGCCCACCCTAGGTGGGAAATTCCCAGGAGATTTGGAAGTAGAGCTTGGGGAGGAAAGGCAGTTTGACAAGGATGTGTTGCCATAGAGTTCACCTCCCAGTCTGGTGTTTCCATGCAAGAGACATGCTTCTCTTGAACTGGAACAGAACCAGACAGTTGGCATTTCATATCAAAAGGATCATAGAATCATAGGCTGTTTCCGCACAGCCACGCTGGGGGTTGGGTCGGCATACATGGGTCGGCAACGAACGGGAAGATGGCGCCGCGGAGTGCCGTCACCCGATCAACGTATCTTCCCTGCGACCGTTCGGCGCGTCGCTGAGGCCAGGGGACACGCCCCCCCCTGCCCTGAGCGACCGCTCCAGAGTCGCAGGCCGGGGGGGGCATGTCCTCAGGCCTTGGCGACGACCGGACGGTTGCAGAGACGGTAGGTCAATCGGGCAAAGGGGGGAGGGATGGCACCTTCCAGCAACTGCCGTTCGCACGGCAGCGGCTGGAAGCCGCCGTTTTCCAACAACCTCGCTCAGGGAGCAAGGTGGGAAAATGGCAGCTTTGTGCCGCGGCTGAGAAGCAGCTGCGCCCCCCCATGCGAACAGCTCCCTAGGGACAGCGTTTTTGTAGTCCCCAGGGCGCTGTATTTGGCCCGTGCGGAAAGGGCCATAGAGTTGGAAGAGACCACAAGGGCCATCAAGTCCACCCCCCTTGCCATGCAGGAACACCCAAAGCACTCCTGACACATGTTCATTCCAGCCTCTGTTTAAAAACCTCAAAAGAAGGAGACTCCACCACTCTCTGAGGCAGTGAATTCCACTGTTGAACAGCCCTGACAGTCCGAAAGTTCTTCCTAATGTTTTGATGGAATCTCTTTTCCTGCACCTTGAATCCATTGCTCCATTGAACCCATAATCTCTGAGGCAGCAGAAAACAAGCTTGCTCTCTCTATTAGTCACAGAAGCTTTTAAACTAACTCCTGAGGAAACCTGACAGCAGCTGGAGAGCTTCGGGTTTGGGACAATTGATTCCAAAGTGTGATATGGTCAATTCTCAGTGCAATATCTAATCTGGAGGAACCGGGTTTGATTCCCAGCTCTGCTGCAAGAGCTGTGGAGGCTTATCTAGGGAATTCAGATTAGCCTGTACACTCCCACACACGCCAGCTGGGTGACCTTGGGCTAGTCACAGCTTCTCGGAGCTCTCTCAGCCCCACCTACCTCACAGGGTGTTTGTTGTGAGGGGGGAAGGGCAAGGAGATTGTCAGCCCCTTTGAGTCTCCTACAGGAGAGAAAGGGGGGATATAAATCCAAACTCTTCTTCTTCTTCTTCTTCTTCTTCTTCTTCTTCCTCTTCTTCTTCTTCTTCTTCTTCTTCTTCTTCTTCTTCTTCTTCTTCTTCTTCTTCTTCTTCTTCTTCTTCTTCTTCTTCTTCTTCTTCTATAAAAGCATGGTGAATGGATGTCATAAATTGCTCGTGGGCAGCCCAATCCAAAGCCTGAGGCAGCTGGAGACGATACTGTTGCTGCTCCTGCCACCTCCAGAGGCAGTATGGGGAAGCAGCTAAAATGAAAATAAACTCTGGCTGCCTGAAAGCCCTCCATAGGGCTAAATGGGGCTACACCAACCCGGCTGGTCTATTCCTGGCCCTAAAGCCTGGGTGGAAGATGAACAATGTTGTCTCCACACCCATAAACACCCTGACCTGGCCTCCACTCGCCGGTGTCTGATTGGATGCCAGCATAGCTCCACAGTGGTGACCATTTTTGGGTTTCACCACTGCAGAACTGAGGGGCAGCTGGTTTTGCCCACTCCACTGGTAGGAGTGCCCCTTATGCCAGCAGAGGGGGCAAAGACAATTGTGTGAGCCTGCACCAAATCTTTGTGACTTTTCAAACCTTCCCCTTGGATTGAGCCACAGAGGTGTAGCTGGGCCATACAGCGGCCGGTGCACACTCTGTGTTTTCCACCCCCCCCCCTGTGGCGCCCTGCCCACCCCACTTACCTTAGTTTAGCCTGGAAAAGCGGTCTGTTCACTTCAGGCTGACAACGGCCTGGTGGGAACTACACTTCCTATGAGACCTTGGGGCTCGCAAGGTGTCCTGAAAAGTATAGTTCCCACCAGGCCGTTTTCAGCCTAACGAGAACGGGCCACTTCTCCAGCCTGCACTGTTTCACTAAGGTAAGTGTGCCGGGGGGGTGCCTCAGGGGGAGGGCAGGGGAAATTTCCACCCCCCAGGCAAATGCCTGGTGCAACGCACCCCTCCCCGCCCCCTGGTCGCTGTTGAGCCATAAACTGACTGGAGAATGACTCTGGACTTGGTTCTAACTAGGGTCCTAGATGTTGTACTAATTGTGAGCCGAAGCCCAGCCTTCAAGTTGCCCCCATGGTCCCAAACAATCATTTGATTTAAAAAGAGGAAACTTTACAAAATTTGAAGGGACTGGTCAGAAGGAGAAAGAGTTATTCAAGATAGCCTAATTCCTCCAGTGTGCCTTGGAGCTATTTGGATCATATCAATCAAGGTCCAGATAAAACAGCTACACAGGCTGGGAAAGATACCACCACGTCTGAAAAGATGCTTGCATGATTAATGACTCCAAGGCCAAAAAGGATCGTATAATGTGGAAGGTTTCTCTAAATGAAGTGTTCAGGAAGGAGCGTGGGTTCTGTCAAAACAAATGTAAGTAGGCAATAAAGTGAAGAAAAAGACCATTTGAAGTGCTCAATGCTAAAAACATAAAAGGCCTTTTGACTGAGATGAAGTGTAGCGTGTGTAAAAGGCAAACAATAAGCATTTCTTCAAATATGTCAGGAGCAGGAAGTTGGCCGGGGAGGCAGTTGGAAGACGGAGAAGGCACAGAAAGTGCCTTTCAGAAAGTGTCGGAAGAACTGGGTCAAGCTGAAGCGACGAGTCATCTATTTCGACGACGACTGAGCAAATTGAAAGCAACGGAATCTTTGGATCTGGAGGGCAGGCAGGTTCCTATAGGCCTCAAATACGAAATCAGTGATCTTCTACCCAGTACCAGGTAACTTGTTGCTAAAATGGGCTGGAAGATAGCAAGTGCCGTGGTGATTCATAAACAGTGGTCCAGAGGGGATGCAGGGAATCACAGCCCAATTTGCCCATTGCCTACTATTTATTTAGTCCATCTCGTCCAGCTCTCTGCTACTCGCAGTGGCCCACCAGGTGCCTTTGGGGGCTCACATGCAGGGTGTGAAAGCAATGGCCTTCTGCTGCTGCTGCTGCTTCCGAGCACCTGGTCTGCTAAGGCATTTGCAATCTCAGATCAAAGAGGATCAAGATTGGTAGCCATAGATCGACTTCTCCTCCATAAAACTGTCCAAGCCCCTTTTAAAACTATCCAGGTTAGTGGCCATCACCACCTCCTGTGGCAGCATAGGCAGGACAAGGGGAGGCTGGTTGGTGAGGTGCAGGGGCTCAAGCTTTCTAGGTGTATTGATAACTTCCTACCACAAGTAAAGAGCTTATGAACTGAAGCTGGAGTCATGTCCTGTTTGTTTCAAAAGGATGGCCAAGCTCCTACTAGGCCAAGGTGGCCTACTTTGCAGGGGTGGCTGGCAGGGAGGGTGCTCACATTTTATACCCCTGTATAAGACCTATAATAAGTCCTTATTTGGAATACTGTGCACACCAGTGGTGGGATCCAAAAATTTTAGTAACAGGTTCCCATGGTGGTGAGATTCAAACTGTGGCATAGCGCCAATGGGGCTGGGCACGACGTGGGCGTGGCCAGGCATTCCTGGGCGGGGCATTCCTGGGCGGGGCTGTGGCAAGGACACAGCTGCTGCGCTGGTCTTTGGGCAGGAAACGAATGCACGCAGGTGCAAGCTGCCACGCACGCTGATGCACCTCCTGCTAGACTGCTTCAAGTTCTGCGTGCTACTGCTGAGAGGAGGGGCGTAACTAAGGCAAAAATCACCAATTAGTAACCCCCTCTCGGCACACACAAATAATTAGGAACCTACTCCCGGGAACCTGTGAGAACCTGCTGGATCCCACCTCTGGCACTGGCTCTTTGTTCTGGATGCTGAGTGTTAGTTGAGAACCCTAATCACAATAAGCAGATTCACTTGAATAAAACCCCTTCCTCTTTAATGAGAGGGAAGCGGGGGAGATCTGATCTCCGCAAAATGTTTTACAGTAATGTAAATGAAACTCGGATCACTTGTAATGAAAAGGTTACAAGTGTAACAGGAGGTAACAGTAACTGAAGCGGAGATCTGAGGAAATAAAGTGGAACATGAAAGAAAAACGAACAAACACACGAGCAAACTCCAGCTCAGAATCCTGCTCCTTTGTGCTTTCAACTGTTGTCAGCGAGTTGAATAGGATGGGCATTCTAGTGACAGAAACAGGCCTTTTCTACCTTTAACATCTTTTCTACAAGAGGGAAGCTATCACGTTGCACATGGGGCCTGGGGGGCGGAGGGAATTGAGAGCCCTTGGTGGGGCCCATGGTCCCACCTTAGCTACAGCCTTTCTGGAATGGTGAATTCTCCCTCAAATCAAGCGAGCTGCTGATCCTTGAAAACATCTCGTCCTCATAATTCTCCAACGAAGACTGCAAAACTTGACCGGGTGTCTTGTTTGCAGCCAGGTTGCTGCCTGGCACTTTCGCTCTTGCCCAGTGATCCTGCCAGGCCCGTAGGTGGCAAACCATGGTGGGAATTAGGGGGGGGGTTGGTTTTTTCAGGCAGCCTCTCCACCTGCTCCCCAGCCTTGCTATATCGATCTCAGGACCTGGCACCAGGAGCCATTTTGGACAAGCTCCAGTTTTGTTGCTCTAATGCGACAACTCCAACAAAAGCGAACCAGGGGTAACGGGTTCCCCTCAAAGGGGATTAAGGATGACCAGGCCACCAGAAAATCCCTGTGCTATGGAAATACAAGTACCCTTTGAAACTGCACCAGCTGCGGAATAAACATTCCAACGGAAACGTTTCACCATGAGCAAAGTGACTTTTTTTTTTTGCAGGGAAGGACCTGAGCAAGTTTTTGCGGGGGGGGGGGGAGAGGCTTCGGTAGGCGTCAGCGGCACTGCCTGATAAAGAGCTCTGTGGGATTCCACAGCTTACCCATTACTTGGAGAGGGTTTCGGACGGTGTTCTCGGTCAGGGCGTTGTGGCTCTGACAACAGGGGTGGGGGACGACCCAAAGTCGACTCCCCTCCCAGCCAGGCCCTCCCTCCCTCCGGGCCTCGCCTTCACCCACCACCTGCCACAGTCCTGCTTGAGGCTCAGATCATGCCTAACCTTCCCTCTGCTAGCCTAAGCCCCATCTCTTTTGGGGCTTATCTCGGATCCGCCAAGCTGCTCTAGGAGGTCTCCTTCTTATGAAGTTAAGGATACAGGTTCTTTCCCTAGCCCTCACAGCTGCTCCAGAAAAACGAGAGGGCGGGAGTCTGAACCCTACAGAAGATTACTACACCAACAGGTGCAACTTTATGAACAGAGTTGCTCCAGCCCAAGCTCCTGGTGCAGCTTCAGAATAGAAGTAACAAAAACCACCTTTGCTTACATAAAGTGTTTGCCTCAGTCCCCGTCGTCCTTGCCAGATTGAGAGATCTCCCTCGCTTAAGCCTTGCAGAAGGGTTTGCAGGGTCGCTACGCTCTCAGTGAGCCTCTGGAGCCCAGTGTCCACCGGAATTCCTCCTTCTCCTTCACTTCTCCCCACCAGCCGCTTCTCGCAGCTTTTA